>NW_024581093.1:8652497-8668425 GCF_017639235.1 Corvus kubaryi | reverse complement strand
AAAAAAAAAAAAAAAAAAAAAAAAAAAAAAAAAAAAAAAAAAGGCCCCCGCCCCACCCCGCTAAGACCACCAGGGCAGGGGCCGTCCGGCTCGGGGCGCGGAGGGGAGCGGCCCCCGGGCCGGGCCGGGGCGGGCCGGCGCGCATCGCTCGCGGATCGGCAGCGCCACCCGTCGGGGAGCGGGACGGCGGCGGAGCGCAGCGGAGCGGAGGCGCTCCGGCGGGGCGGGCACGGGGCACAGGCACGGCTGCCAGGGCTGCCCGCCGCGTCCGCGGGACACGGACAAGGCGTGTTCGGGACAAGTGCCTCCGGGCCGCACAGGGCTGCGTTTTTTCTTGGTTTTCTTTTTCTTTATGAATTGCCACTGGCAGGACATCGCGCCCTGTCCGGTCCGGGAGCGCCGCGGCAGCTCCAGGCTCGGGAGAGGGAAACCCCTGTTTACCTCCCGGTGATCTCGCCTCAAAGGCAAATTCGCAATATGTAAGTCGCTGGTTAAACAAGGGCATTTCCATTTGTTAATTGATGCAATTACGCCGTGGCGGTAACGGGCCGGCCAGGCTGCAGGCAGCCATCCATCCATCACCGCCCCGCTGACCTGCCATCGCCCCGGCGCCCCTCCCCGCTCCCGGAGGGACCATCACGGGGCTAAGGGGGAACAAGGGATGCCCCGCTCACCACTCCTAAAAGAATGGGCTTCGGGCTGCCCTGTGGCCCGCGTTCTGTCCCGGCCCCGGGCCTGCCCCAGCCTAGGCAGGCAGCGCACGCTGTGCGGGGCGAGCTCCGACCCCGCTCCCGCGGCTCCGGGCCGCCGCGACGGGCAGCGACGCCGAGGCGGGGAGCACGGCTCAGCGGCTCCGGTGTAGAACCGGGGCCGAGTTGTACAGCAGCGCCCGGCCCTAGGGGTAGGCGCGGGGCCAGCGAGAAGTGCCAGAGGGACTGCGCCAGCCGGGCCGACCTCGAGAGCTGCTTCCCTGGGTACGCCAGGCACCGCCGCTGCCACCGCGACCCCTGCCCGGCGCCCGTCCTCCCCGTGGCGGGCCCGTGACAGGGGGCACGCTGGGGCTGGCCGGTGCCGCGATGTCCCCGCTTGATATTTATTCCCCTAAGGCAAATTTTGATTGTGTTTAAAAATAAAGGGAAAAGAGACCAACCGCAAGGCACCCCCAGTCCCGCCTTTGACGTGCATCACAGCACAACATTAAACCAACATGAAACAAGTGCTGCGAGCGGGCGCGGGGCGCTGCCTGCTCCTGCCCGCCGCTGCCTGCTGCTGCCGGCAGGGCCGTGACGTCACCCCGCTCCTCGCCCACCGATGAACGCTAAAGACCTATAGAGCAGAAAATAATACAAGCAAGCTCCGTATCTTGCAAGCCCTACGTGATTTTCCCCCCCTCTTTGCAAAAGCCCCTTTGCACTTAAACTCTCTATACATGTGGGGTGGCTTTTTTAACTCCCTCTATACAAACATATTTATTAAGAGCGATGGGAAGTGGGGGGTAGCCTATTTTTTTAATCCAGGCACCAACCTCTCCCCCCCCCCCCCCCCCGGGGGGGGGGGGATGTTTTTTTTAATTAAAAAAATATAAATTTTAAAAAAAAAAAAAAAAAAAAAAAAAAGCCATACGTGGAAATGTGTGTGTGAGAAGGTGCATCTTGAAGCAGGGTTTAGTTACAATCGATCTTGGGGGGAAAATATTGCCTATGGTCCAAAAATAAGGAGCAACTATGTCCTTCTCTCAGTTCGGATACCCCTACAGCACCACTTCACAGGTAAGGCGAGTGAGCAGCACTCACTTTTGTTTAGATTCTGCTGCTGCTGTCCAGATGTCTTGTCCCCCCCCTCCCTTTTTTTCTTCCCTTCCCCTTACTTAGAATATTTTTTTAAAAGGGCACATCTGGAGCCTTTTTTTAAAAAATGTACGTGTGTGTTTATGTCTCGTTTGTGTTGTGTTAGGCTTAAACAAATAACTCGCAGTGTGCACAGCAAAGGCGTGTAGGAAACCGGTAATTCCCCCTCCTCCCCACCCATCACCGTTCAGTTTTAAGTGCAACAAACAAATAAAAACATAAATCCCAGCTACGACCGCTGCCGGGCGCAGCCCCCGCAGCGCCGCTGCCGCCCGGGCACCGCGGAGGGTGTGCGGGCAGCGGGAACCGGCGCTCGGCGGGCTCGGGGTTTTACTCGCGTTTCTGCGGAACCGGGCTATGCCGTTTCCTCCCTCCTTCCTCCACGGGTCGGTCCTTTCCCTGTGTTTTATTAGGATTTGTCGAGAGTTTTTTTTCCCCCATGCGATTTCCGAAGGACACCCCCCACTCACACCAAGGCACCCTGAATTAACTAAGTCGTCGCTATAGCGTACTTCGAGTCACGATTTATTTGGGTAGAATTATTTATACACCGTAATCACTGCAAGATGTGCCTCCCTCGCTTGGGAAGTTAGCTGTCCCCTTGAAGTTATTGAAATCAAATGCCTTCGATTGCGTTGGCTGACATATTTACTGCTGTGTCTATTGTCAAATTAACTGTAATCGCAACTTTTTGCCTTTAAATCAATGCAGATGGACCGAGCGGGGGCGGAAAGGATGGAGCCGTACGGATTTTATACCTTTTTCGAGTGCAATTATTTCCTTAAAGTTTTGTCTGCTTGATTAATCGTGCCCCCTTCCCAAGAGTTCCTGCGTCCCAGTCGGTTTATTTCCCGGTTTCTATAATTAGTTGCTTCAGCCCGCGTTTCCTATCCCCCTCCTCACCGCCGCCCCCCCGCTCCTCCGCACACACACAAGCGCGTACACCCTCCTAAATTCCCCCCGATGGGGCTGCCTCAACAGTCACTCGGCGCCGTCCCGCTCTCTCCTCTCCGCAGTTTTTCGTGCCCGCCAGCCCCAGCACGACCTGCTGCGAGGCCGCCCCCCGCTCCGGGCCGGATGCCTCCTCGGCGCCGGCCGCCGCCTCCCTCTGCTGCGCCCCGTACGAGAGCCGGCTGCTGGCGCCCGCCCGCGCCGAGCTCAATGCCGCGCTGGGCATGTACAGCGCCCCGTACGCCGCCGGCCAGGGCTACGGCAACTACCTGCCCTACGGCGCCGAGCCCGCCGCGCTCTACACCGCACTGGTGAGTGCCCGCCCGCCCGGCAGCGCTCCGGAGGGGGAGGGGGGTGCAACAGGCGGGAGAAACTTCGTGTTTCGCACTCGGTGTCGGGGCGGGGGACCGCCGAGGGACGCGGAACCGGGAGAGGCGCCGGCCCGTCGGGGGTGGGGGAGAGCAAAGGGACTCGGCTGCCGTGGGGACCCGGGGCTGCGGGGCGCGGCGGGGTTCCCTTCCTGCTCGACGCCAAACGCTGCCGCTTCCCTTGCAGAACCCCCAGTATGAAATCAAAGACGGCGCCGGCACGTTGCACTCGGGAATCGCGCAGCCCGCTACCTACTACTCCTACGATCATTCCTTGGGGCAGTACCAGTACGACAGGTAAAACCCCTTTGATGAGCGCCCGGCAGCATTAGCATCCCCCTGCGAGGCGGCGGCCGACATCAAACGGCGGCGGACGGGGGGGCTCCGACCTGACAAACGTTGCACAAAAGAAACGAGGCGCCCGGGAGCAGCAGACAGAGGAAATCAAAGTTGGGCGGCGATGTCAGGAGGGCAGGGGCAGGAAGGCAGATGGGCAGGGACCTCATCGGCCTGCGGCGCGGCTGGGCCGGGCCGGGGGGCTCTTGCCGGACTCCCGCCGGCCCTCCCCTCTCTAATCATCTCCTAGCAGGTACGGGACGGTAGATTTCGGTGGTTCAGCCAGACGCAAAAATGCAACGCGAGAGACGACGAGTACCCTCAAGACCTGGCTGTACGAGCACCGCAAAAACCCCTACCCCACCAAAGGAGAGAAAATCATGCTGGCTATCATCACTAAAATGACCCTGACGCAAGTGTCTACTTGGTTTGCTAACGCCAGACGGAGGCTCAAGAAAGAAAACAAAATGACCTGGTCTCCCAAGAACAAAGCGGGGGAAGAGAGGAAAGAAGAAACCCCGCGGGAAGAGGATGAATACAGTGCGGAAGGTGAAGGCAGAGGTAGGCGGGAGAGGCGGATGGGCACCTCCAAGTAGGCTCGAAGTGACGGCCGATTTCGAGGCCCCCAACTTCCCCGCACCCGCACTAACGCCCTGCCGCCCCTTTCTTCCCCGTGTGTGTCCAAGCAGAGCAGAAGAGCTGCAAGGAGGACAAGGACCTGCGGTTCAGCGACCTGGACGAGGAGGAAGAGGAGGAGGAGGAGGCGGGGAAGCCGGAGAAGGGCCGGACCAGCTCCCTGCAGGAAGCCCCCAGCCTGGGTGCGGCGCTGCCCGAGGCTCCGCGGAGCGAGTGCAGCCTGCCCGGCCCCTTCCACGCCTTTCCTTGTGCCAAGGCCCCCGCCGCAGACTTCGCCCCCGCCTCCTTGGCCGGCCCGCCGCCACCCTACGCGCCCGCGGAGAAGCCGCGCATCTGGTCGCTGGCACGCACCGCCGGGGCCAGCGCGGCGCGCAGGGGCAGCCCCGAGGGCCGCGGCACGGAGGGAGGCGGCGGCGCGGCGGGGGAGCAGCCCGTGCCCGCCAAGGCCTTCCGGAGCTCTGCGTTCAACCTGCAGCCGCTCCCGCGAAGCTGCGCGTCCCACCGCGGCCTGGGGGAGCCGTGCCAGTTCGCGGCGGCGGGCGAAGGTACCCGCGGCGGCGGGGCCGCGGGGACGGGCGGGACCGCGGGCCGGGCCGGGACACAGGGCGCGGCGTGAGCCTGCCCGCGCAGTGACACCCCCGGTGTTCGGCCGTGCCCAGGTGTCAGGTGCAGACGCCGAGGCTTCTCCGCTCGAGGCGAGCGGGCAGGGGAGGGCGGCGGGGCCGGGCCGTGCCCACCGCGAGCCGCTTGTGTCTGTGCAGGCTTCGGGCAGGGCGCCAAGGGCGGCCCGGGAGGCACCGAGCTGGGCGGGACCTGCCTGGACAGGCTGCGGACGGCGTTCCGGCCCGTGCTGCGGAGGTGAGGTAGGTGACGGGCCGGCCGCACCTCGCACGAAGCGCGCGCCAACGCGCCCGGCCCTGGGACACCGAAGTGGCCTCGGCCCGAGAGCGCTGCGCCAGGGCCGCCGCTCTGCCCCGCTCCCGGAGCTCCCGTCCGGGCGGGGCAGCAACCCGCGGCCACTTAGCACCAGCTTATCACCGCTTCTCCGTCCCGCAGGACGGCCCGCCCCATCCTGGGCGCTGGCGACGGGACTCCGGCCGTAACGAAGCACTCGGCTGGACGCAACGAAAGAAACCTCTCCCCGCGCCGGCGACGGCCTCGCGGCTCCGCCTGCTCTGCCCTCGCCGGGAAGGGCCGCCGCGGCGCAACGTGCTGCGCACGTGGGGCCGAGGGGCACGGCGGGCGGAGCGGCCGCAGGACCGGCGCCACCCCGCCGCCCGCCTGCCACATGTTCAATACCCCATTGACGTCTTTGCAAAAAGAAAAAAAAAAAAAAAAAAAAAAAAAAACCAACAAATCCACCCTAATCTTTTGTCTTTCCCCCCTCATGTCGTGGTTTGTTTCTCCTTTTCCTCCCAAATCTGCGCTCCCTGCTCAGCGCCCTGCTCTGCCAAGGAGCGCCAGTTTGCAGTTGCTCCGCTCCACCCCGGGGAGGAGAAGGAGGAAAAGCGGCGCAGGTTACGCCGGACTGTATCTTTCCCGTCTCTGTACATAGATACCGCTGAAAGTATTTTTCAGAGTCTCTAATTAACACGAATGAGCTGAACGCCACGAAGCCGTCAGTGACCTCGGAGCTCTCCAGCCAGGAGCCGGCACAGCCCGGGAGGAGCAAACCCGGGCACCCGCCACCCGCCCTGGGGCACGGCCGGGGCACCCCCGGGCAGCGGGTGGCGACCGGGCGGCGAAGTAGGACGTTGTTAGTGGGTCACCGTCGTCAGTCAGTCAAAAGAGCAGTGCTGCACTTTACAGGACAGACGAGAAAGGGAAACCGTATCTCTGCATTATTTCTGTTTAATTAAAAGTGTCATCAAACACTTTGTGTTCAGACTAATAAACCAAGCAGGGATGAGGAAAGAATGTTTCTTTGTTCCTGTCTCTAGAAGCAGTGGCAATAATTTAAATTAATAACTGTGGTAATTAAGAGGTCATCTATAGATCAACCCGATACCTGCTATTTCCAAGTTCACTGGGGTCAGCATTTACATTAAGTCATTTGTGGTCAATAGAGTCCAATGAATTCTGCCTTAATAAATCAGGGAAATCAATCTTGAATATCGAGTAGACTTCTATATGTTTACTAAAGGCTACTCAAAACGAGTGGGGCTGCATAACTGGGAGCCCTCTGGGTGTGCGACCGGAGAAGCAATTTGTAGGGGAAAGGAGGAGCTGCAGGTCAACGCAGGGAGATGTGACGGGGCTGCCTCCGGCTTCGGTCCCGGTAACAGCCGCGGCCCTTCCCGGGAGCAGAGCAGTCCCGGCTGCGGGGGCACTGTGAAAGAAAGCAAACTTTGTCGGGCTTTGTCGGGTCCGGAGGGGGAGGGGGGGCAAGTGTACAAGAGGGCAGCAGGTGATGGCGCGGCCGGGAGCGGGGCTGGGAGCGGGGCTGGGAGCGGGGCTGGGCCCGTCAGGAGCCCCGCCGAAGACGCTCGGCCACGGCGCTTTCCCGGACTCCGTAACAGCCCTGGACAAGAGGCGGCGCAGCAGCAGCAGTCTCTTGCAGTGACCCGAAGCTTAGAGAAGGGGAAATAAGGCTGCGAAAAGATAAACATTATTTCAAGTCGGATTTGAAGGATTAGGGCCTGTAATAAAGAGTATTAGGCCCTTTCGAAGGGTTCTTGCAAGGCGACTTTTTCGCCCCTCCTCTCCCACCGGAAGGGACAGGTATTATCTGCCTTGGGAACACATCTGCAGGTTTCCCACGCCTGTCCTCACGGCCGAGCAAGGCCGGGCCTCCCTCCTGGATGTGTCCCGGCCGCCTTCGCCCGTTCTGCAGGGGAGCGACATGGCTTCCTCCGGTTCCATTTCCCGGCGGTTTCGGAAGAGGCTCTCTGGGGAGGCAGCTCTGCATCGGCCTCCTGAGCTGCTCACGGGAGACGAAACCTGCACGGCCCCCGCGGCCCGAGGATGGCCAGGAGCTCTCCTGAGCTGCCGACTCAGCCCCCGGCCCTGGAATCCCCCGGCCGCGAAAGAGCCGCGAAGCCCTCAGGGAGAGTTAATTAGGTGGGTTACAGGCCTCGGGGTCTCTTTGAGGCAGGCACGAAGGTAACCTCCAGGAGTCTTAAGACTTTTATTTTTTATTTATTACTTTTACTCCCCTTTCATTAAAGGTCAAGTGAGCGAGATGCAGATTATCCCGCCCGCCCAGGACTCCCCTGCAATCTGTCACGCCGGCAAGATATGTATCGCAAATCTCTCGAAATATAATCTCCGGGAATCATATTCCGAATACTGTTTTGATTAAAAACCAGAGCGAGGATTGATGAAGAACTAATACCGGGAGCGGAGCCTGCGTGCGCCCGGGCACAAAACTAAAATAACGGGCTCGCACGAACAGATTCCGCGCCTCCAATGCCATAATAAACGTATTTAAACCGTCTCTGTCGGAGCTTTACTACGAGATGGGCTTTTTAATGCCGCTTCTCTGGGAAATGAACTCGGGTTGTCCGGTGGAGCGGGGGCAGTCGGGCTCTGCCAGGCCAGTTTTCTGGGGCGGCTTGGGAAGATGAGGCCGGTGCGGGGTGCCCTGGGCCCGGCCCGCCTCAGCCCGCCTGGGCGAGACACAAACGGGGCGCGCAAGGTGAAGCCCCCGCGGAGCCGGGGGACCGCCGTAGCGCAGCGCTCACACACACACCACCCCCGGCCAGACACCCCATTTGGCTCTGAAGGGCCGGGTCTCCCCCTGTTCCACAGCCCGCGGGGACGCGCTGGCACCGGCTGCCGCAGCCCCGCAGCCCCGCATCGCCCCCCAATTAGCGGCCGCGGGGGCGGGCGGGGGCGGCTCGTTGACGCGTCCCCTGCTGGGGTGGGAAGTTTCGAAAACAAAGTCGCCGGGCTAATGGCCCCGGGCGGGAGCGGCGGGGCCGCGCACACTCCACTGCGCCCGCTCAAAGCCAGCGCGACCGCGGGGCCGCCGCCGCCTCCGCCGCGCTCGCTAATGAAGTTTTGTCAAAGACAATTACGGGCCCGGCGGGGGCAGGAGGCCGCGATGAAAAGGCGGCTTTGTGCGGCCGAGACGGCGCGGCTCCCCGGCCACCCCCGGCCCTTCCTGCGCCCCCGCGGTGACCCCCGCGCCCGGCCCCGCTCCCCGCGGGGGCAGTGGCCCCGGTGCCCGGCCCCCAGGTAAGCGCAGAGCCGGGTTGGTGCCGGCGCTGAGTCTCCCAGAGCTGCAGTTTTTCAGCCCGATCCACCGACGAGCGAAGCAAGCCCCGAAAAGTGAGGGCTGAGGCAGCGGGCAGCCCCTGCTCCCTCCGCACACCCCTAGTTGAGGGATTCTGCCCCATCTCCCCTCCACAGAGGTCTTGCAGCGGATTCCTGCTTCAGCGTTGTTGCATTCAGTAATTGGGAGAATTCGTCCAAAAACGACCAAACGACCGGGCTAAATCCATTTAAATATACACCAGAGAGACATGAAATTGGGGTCTTGGACTGCAGCTGCCTTCAGCTGCGTCTGGGCCAGAGGAGGTGTGGAAGCGTGGGACAATAACCATCTTTCACCATCTTCCTCAAACTCCCAGACCTGGCGGCTGTCTTCCATCTCAGGTCCTTGGTTACCTCAACTCCCATCCCCAGCCAACATGGGCAGCACAAAACACACTGGCACTCTCCTAGAGAGGACAGGGAACCACTTCTGAGTCATGAAAAGGTCTGGACAATACAAGATTATGGCTTCCCAAGCTTTTGAAGCACAATCGTCCTTTTAGGAACACAGGAGAGAATAAACCGTCCTTTACTGCTGCACAAGCACAAGAAGAGAGCCCTGACACTGAGATGGTCTAGACCCCTCACCCCCAGCTGGCTGGTATTTGCCTGTGCCCTCAAACAGTTGTTCTGTTCCCCTACAGGTTTCCCATCCCACAATAAAGGGGTGAGTTTTACTGGCTTTGCAGCAACAAAACCCTTGAAGATCCCTTTTCAAAGGTAGCTGCCACAGAAATTTTAGCATGATGTGGCTATCGAGGTTATAGAAAAATGGATTGGAGCAATTAGTTCAAAATGATCTCGAAAACTGCACAAGCAGCTCAGGCCAGGTGTCATTTCAGGATCAAAGCATCTGTTAGAGGAAAATTATTTTTGCCATTGTATTGCTTTTTTTTTTTTTTTTTACCTACTGTTCATCTGAAAATAAATTACAGGCCAGAACAGGTGGATAACATTCTGGAATGATTTAATGATTTATTTAATCTGGATTCTTTTTCAATCTACTTAGCAGGATGAATACTTTTTTTTAGCCTGAATCCAAAAGCCTGTCTTTTCATCTAAAGAAGAGAAAATACCCTAAAACACTGCTCTGCTGCTGTCAAGGTGTACTCCCCACCACTGTTAGTAAAGCAGTAATAATGTCTGCTGTGCTGAAGGGCCTAAGGGGAAACCTCAAGAAAACCAAGCAGAAGATTTTAATTTTTTGTTTGTTCCTTGACATCCTCCTAGTGCTTTAGATTTTACTTCCCTTCCTGGGACAGTAGTTGGGTAATAAAAGAACTGATTGTAGTGTTCAATCACTACCCCTTAAACCTTAAAATGCGCAGGTTTAAGCGATGACAACTCGGTGACTTTCCATCTCGTTAGGACAGCTTTGTATAGCACTGATAGGGAGTGGAGCTGGAATGGACACACGGGAGTCTTCTGCTGCAAACACCTATGGATCCACTGATACCAAATGAGGCCAGGAGAAATTCCTTCAGGCACATTCACACAAGACTTGTATCCTGTTCCTCGGTGAGCAGATCCTAACATGAGACCTTCCTTCTTGAGAAGCCATGACTTTGCTAAGGAGGGATTAGCAAAACCATTGCTCACTTATTCAGATATGAATTTCTGAGTTTGGTTTGAGCTGGAAGATGTTTTATGGGGCAGATACTCTCAGGACCTATAAAATGCTGAAATTCATGGATTAGCCCCCTGGATGGCTCAGTTTGGTACTCTAGTCCTACTGGATGGTAATGCAGATGTGCAGAGAGAGATGGGAGCTGGCAAAATGTTTTTAGATACAGGGAAGATTACAGCATATTGAAGGGGTTGTAGGCACCACTGCCAGGATGTTTCCACCTCATGTGCCTGTCCACTTTAGTTTGATGGATTCCATTAAGGTCTTAAACTTGCTTTAGTCCATCAGACTCAGTATGTGCACCCGTAAAACCATTCATTTTTTTGTTGTTTTGTTCCAGGTTTTTTTTTGTTTGTTTGTTTTGGATTTTTCTTTTTGTTTTAATTCAACAGAGCTCAAAGTCTGAGTTTGCTACTAGTCAAGTCCTGAGTTTGTGCTATGGCACCTGCTCACCTGGTTGGTGAAACCTGCCAGCCCACCCCCCCAGACTGCCTGGGGTGGAAGAGAAGGGACTTGGAATGATTACCTGTCAGCCCTCCCAGTGAAGGTACTCTGAGCCACACGGGCCCTCCAAAAAACCTGGCCCACATGAAATGGCCTCCAGGGTAAATATGGCACATATCAAAGCTAATTGCAGTTTTTAAACAAAAATATCACTTCCACTTGACTAGGATGATTCATTGAAGTGGGTTCACTTCTGAATTTCAAATCCACAACATCAATGTACAACATCTAAAAGATGCCCTCCACAGCCATCTGCTTAGTGGAACACCTTTACTGAACAGCTAAGAAACAGTGACAGAAGCTCACAAGCAATCTCACCACTGGTCACTAACAGAAAAATCAAGTATCCACATTGCCATGCTCAGGTTTGCTCTACACAAACCACACAAGGCACAGGAAAAGTAAAAGGTTAGCTGCACAAGGAAATGGACAACAAGGAGCTCTGAGTCAGCAGCCTTGCAGGGGTTCATGCTATTATCTGACCATGTTCTTCACAGCTCCACAACCACCATCTGCAATTTACTCCTGGGAGCTCTGACAGCCTGGTGACCAGGCCCAGCTGGTACAAGAACAAGTGCTGCACGTACTGCAGGTAGGTAACTCACTGCTGGCAGCACTCAGACCTGCCTGACAATGCTCTCTTGCAGTGGTCAGAGCAGCAAACCTTTCCTCGAGCTCTGTACTGCGTGTGGAGCAAGAGTCTCCCTGACAGCGCAGCTGCAGAGCAGCTCCCCAGGGTGAGAAATGGGTCATTTGTTAGACCCACAGGACCACAGGAGAAACAAAGCTCTTCTCAGGGGTGTTGCTGGCATGAGAGCTGAAATCATACTAAGAGTGGACCATTTGCTGCAACATTTTATCAGCAGCAAACCAGTCTCTAGCCCACATTCCAAACACAGAGTGATAAGGCAGGACAGTTGGTTTTCCTTTGAATAACAAGTAACCACGAGGAACAGAAGCAGAAACGACTGCTCCTGTGAGACATGTGGTACCAGCCCTGGCTGGGTACCAAGCCTGGCCATTACCTAACCAGCACCCAAGGCACCGCTGTTCCAGGGCACTGCTTTATATTTACGAGATCTCTCCTTTGCATGTACAGAAAGATAACCCTGAAATGGCCCACAGCCACCTGGGGAGTGAGGAGACGAATGAAGGAATCCCTGTGAAACTCTGAAACATGAACAGCCCACAATGGTAAAAAAATGAAGTGTCAAAATTCTCCTCAGGCAGCAGCAGTTCTGCTGTCCAGTCATCCTCTGGGCATTTATCTGCCTGTTCCCTCACAAAGAAGGCCAAAAACACTGTACAGTAACCTTTTCATCAGAGGGGAAGGTGGTTCCACCAACTCATAAATTCTTAGCTCTCTTACACTGCCATTACTACTTTGACCACAGGAACTTCAGCATAAGCAAGTGTTTCTGTGATGTTACAATTTCAAAGCAGAAAAGGGATACAGTGACCACATTGTGTCAGGAACATCAGCAGGTTCCCGTTAAGCAGGGTTTTTTGCACCCAGCCCCAACTCGCCATAACCTCCGTGGCTACATGTGCAGGGGCACACTGCAGCACGCACATCCTCAGTAGCATGTAAAATTAGGACCTTAAAGCAGATATCAAATTACTGATTTTTTAAACAGGCAAATGTATGCTAAATACCTCTGTGAACCTTCAGCATTCAGAGAAATTTAGATAATGGAGATAATGCAACAATAGCTGCCTTAGCTGAGGGAAAGGGAGCTTCTACAAGCAGGAATTCCAATTTCCAACTTCTCACCACCTGTCAGAGCAGAGCTGATACACCTTCTGCTTCTATTTCATCATACCCTCAGTGAGTGCCTCTCAGTGGAGACACTATATTCAGGGTCAGGTCTATCAAGGATTACAATTTACCTGTAGAAAAATCAATTGCCAGTAAAACTCTTCAAGGATCATCCAGAATTCAGAAATGTAACACATATTACACTTCTTCCTGAACTTTCCCATAAAATACCAGCTTACTCAGTACTCTGTGGCAGGAAATTAATAAAACTTGTCCTAGTTGCTCTCAATTACAGCAATAATATAACCTCATTTGCTCTCCAGATACATTTGAAAATCAGGCTACAAATACATTTCAAGTTATTTCATAAATGGAGCAGATGTAATTACAGTGTGGGAGTGTAGGCTCAGGGACAACTGTACTTGTACAATTCCAAAAGTTAATAACCCAGATGTTCTCTAGGTCACTTTTCACCCCAAATCCTAAGGCTGATTCTGGGCTGCACCACCTCTAGCTCCACTCAGCATGGCACTGAGATCAGTTTAACTTGCCAAGGCTCACAAGTGACATTTTAAGGGCTGAGGAGAACCAGGAGGCATCAATGACATAGTGATCCCCACTTCTTTGCAGAACTGCAGGCTTCTGAATCCAAGGGCTCTCGGAAGCACGATGCAGTGCTTGCCACTCACTGCCCCCTTCACTGCTGGCTCTCAGGTCAGACCTCTTACCTCCTGTAAGAGTGATTACAAATTAGCACACCCTGATTATTAGTTATGAAATTCAATGCACGATAATGTTTCATGCCCTATAGTTTTCTAAGCTTCACTGATGTGCTGTGCTTTTCCCTCCTGAGAGAACCACAATGATGTCTAGTGGGCTTTTCCTTGAGTGCTATAGGGATGTCACCAGAGTTACACTGCATAGACCTAAATTTCAGGTCTGTGTTTTTTTCTTATGGCAGCCCAAACAGCCTGGTCACGAGTGCAGC
This sequence comes from Corvus kubaryi, assembly GCF_017639235.1. Lineage (NCBI taxonomy): Eukaryota > Metazoa > Chordata > Aves > Passeriformes > Corvidae > Corvus > Corvus kubaryi. Next base: position 8,655,152 of record NW_024581093.1, on the reverse strand, counting down.
AGCCTGTGAAGGGATCTTGAACATCATCTGTCGCATGGTTAGCTCCCTCAGCCTCTCCCCAGAGAAAACTCTGTGCACGCTATTTGTTTTCAGAATGCACTGGTTTTGTTCTTCAGAATAAGACTTTTGGCCTGATTTCTTATGGAAACAAAACTCCTATAATCACTGTAGGAGAAGACAAACATCTGCCCATCATTGCATAATTTCTTAAATTAACCAGCATAACCCAGCAATCGCTGGCATGAGGATGTATGCACTCTGGCCTCCATCTCAAATAAATGGAGAAAGGAGTTTCTCCCATCGACACCCAGAATTGTTTCAGAGCTGTCTTCCTCTCTAGAGGAACCCAGAGCACCTGTGCTCCCAAGTGAGGCAATATGCTCAAGTGCCTGAGGTCCAGAGGGATTAATTCCAGCCTTGAGGTTGTACTTGTCCTCTGTGGTCACCCAAGCTGGTTAGGAATGAATGTTTGTTTCTTTTTCCCCCTAGAAACAATTGCTATGAGTGATCACGCAAATCACAGCAGTGACACACACAATTGAAAACACAACCCAAAAGACGTTTTTATACAAACTTGTGGTGGGTTAATACCAGGAAAAAAGTATATTTCAAAGGACTAAAACGATTTTTCAGCAAGAATTATTTGACATAGAAAATAGGGGAAAGACAGAGGAGAAAAAGAAATTAAGTCCCCCAAAACCAGAAGGTATAACAAAATCTCTGCTAGAGTTCACTCGTGTTCTTTCAGCCTTCCAGCCGGGTATGCCAACATGTCCTTACAGCTCTGCAAGTGATGGCAATCAGTCCAAAGCCTGGGTCACAATTTTACCCATATAAAGCTGAGAGAAAACCTAGATATTTTCCTCCATAAGATGTCAAGAGAGGTTAGCCCGACTTGTCAGATCCCACTGTGGCTCACAGCAGGTTAATTGCACACCGGCAGCTAAAGAAAGAAGCACTACAGAGAGGTCCTACTTAGTGCATTGCAAACGATATGGGTTGCTTGCTCTGAGGTATGGTTTCAAGAGAGTTGCTTGGGTTTAGGAGCAATATACCTGTTTATTATATTGATAAATGACACATTTTTCTTACTTGATTTGCTGGGGACTGAGTGACCTGGCAGTAAAACTGACTTGATATTGCCACTTAACTCTTATTGATGTCTTTTCTGGTTCGCCTTTTATTTGCATAAATGAGAAACAGAAAGGGACCATTATTCTTTAACAGAATCACACGGGATTCCCTGAGGAAGGCTGATGGATGTTGCAGACACACATCTCCCCAGGTATCAAACCAGTAACAACTTTTGTCCTCGCACTCCCACAGCCCCCACTCAGTGACCCCTCACCCCACGCTCAGCTGAGGCAGAGCTGACAGGCCAGCAGTGTTTGCTCAGCCACAGGTTTGGCACTTCAACATGTGAAGTGTGAGGGCAGGAACGAGTGAGAGAAAGTTAAATTATAATTTTTGTAATTAACCATTAAAAAAATATGGGACCTATAAATATATAACTACAAACCTAAATATATATCTATGCTTATAAATGGGCATTTTTATAAATTAAAATGTGATGCTTTCTTATGATTGAAGAGGCAAAAAAAAATGTTTTTCTAAAAGAAAAAACATAAAGACTGTAAGCACTCAAATATCACAGGGTTGCAGCTTGGGGTTTTGTCTCACTGTTGCAAAGATTACAACAATATTCTACAGCTGCATTTCACTTTACCATATCTTAAAATAAAATAGTAGTTACAACCAAACCAAAACTAAGGGCCAATTTTTGTTGCTTAATTCCACAAGGAAAAACACCAGTGAATGTATTAACATCACCTTCGTGTAAGTGAGACTTACACCAGGAGGGGTCTTTGACAGGGTCGAAACAAAAACTTCAGTCTGTCTCAGAAACCCAGTCACCACCATAAAATTCTGGTAAATGACCCTTAATACTCCAGAATTTAAACAATTTCAGATTCAGATCCCTAGTACCCACTCACATCTCTGCAAAGAGTCTTGTGGAATTAAATGAAGGATGAAGATAAATTAATTTCTCTTAATCATTGAGATCAATATTCTCCTATTCTTTGCACTGCACAGCAGTGTTAAACACACACACACTTCTGTTTAATTTTATCATACAGCTCCAAAGTCTTAAAAGAAATCATAAGTGTCTTTATAATTCATAAGATTTTTTTCCCATAAGGCATTTCTTTTCCTTTTGTTTGTGTTTTGGAAGGAAACATCAGTAGTACAAAGAAATGGTGCTGCACAGAAAAACCTACCCCTAAAGAGATCCTGCAAAACAACAAAAGAAATGAACACAACCAGGAGGAGAAAATTCTGCAAGGGGGTCCCTGGTGGAAAGAAGTGAATGGGGTTTTACACAGAAAAACTCTTATATTTTTTAATAACCAGAAATCCTCTCTTTTACTGTTTCTTTCAATTTTAGTCCTCTCATCTAGGAATCCTCTTTTTGTTTTACACCAGCATTTGAAGAAATCTTATAATTTTATTGTTTCCCTTTGCCAGCCACTGGAGTAGGACTCAGGGACCCTGTCCTGCACTGCTAGTCCTGCACTCCTTGTGTTCCAATGGTCAACCGGCTTCAAATCAGACCCAGAATTTGGGTGGGATGATGGAGGAGGAGGAGGCGGAGGA
>NW_024581093.1:8455007-8652097 GCF_017639235.1 Corvus kubaryi | reverse complement strand
GGGGAAAAAAAAAAGAACCCCAAAGTTTGTGCATGTATTCCAAGGACATTAACTTTTTTCCTGACCCATTTCTCTGTCTATGTGCATCATGTACTTACGGAACAGATGAGTAATGAGCATTGTGACCTATAAAAATAGCAGAAGACAGGAAGAAAAAAACCCCTGCATTTACTTTCAGATTTATAAAATATTAGTATTTATGGATAAACCATAATGGAAGGGACTGAGCCAATATGGAAGTTTTGGATGTTTATAACTCCCATCTTTGAAAAGTTTGCAATGAGGTTAAAAATATTTAGAGGAGCTGAGCATCCTCCCCCAGCCAGTTCACTGTACACAGGCAGAAGCTGTCTCACAGATGGTGACAGGATATCAAGATGACCAGATTATTTTAATATTCTCCACCATTTGCTTGGTCCTTTTTGGAGACACCAAACCCCATCAAACACTGATTTACCAAGGGGAATGGAATGAAACCAGTGGACTCTTGCTTGCCCCCACTTTTTTTTCTCCTTTTAAAAAAAGCCAATCCCCCAGAAACCACTGGCTGACGTGGAATACATTTCCCCCTCACCACAGGCAGTCTGCAGTCTGACACAGAGCTGGACCCTCAAAAACTGCATATTCCTGGGGACCAGAGCCCCAGAGGTACCACAGGACCTGCCAGTCAGTCAGTCTGTCCTCCATGGCAGCAGATTGTCCTGGTGAATAAACTATGGGCAACCCACTAGCTCTGAACCTCTCCAGCCTAAAATCCCTCCTAATTAATCTTCAACTGAGAAGGAGCAGCAACAGAGCACCAACAGCAGAGCACCATGACTAGGACACCGGCAGAATCCCTGGCTCCCTTTTTTGGAATAAATTTTGCAAGATTAAAGAGCACTACCCTCTCCAAAGAGCCTGAGGAAAAAAAAACCAGGAGGCTATGGCTCACTTCAGCCTGCACTGCAGCAGGGAGGCAGGATTCTGTCTAATTTGGCTTGGTAACACCAAGAGACATGTCACAGCATCGACGACATAAGCCTGCCCACCACGTGCACGGCTGCATCCTGTAGTTGTTCTTTCGCTGTCTCCAATGCCTTTGTTGCTATGTGAACTGGATTAAAGCCAACACAGATGTACTGCACTCCACTCAGTGCCACACTGACGGCTCCTTGAAGGGCTTGATCGGTTCAGCTAAATCCAAAGGACACAGAGGAAGCACAGTGCAGCGCAGCCAGGTACCAGAGAAAATCTGGACAGGCTGCAGGTAAGGAAAATAGGAATATAAGGAATAATAATATTGAAACGGAAGGGTAATTAAGCACTAGATCAGGTGATCAAGAGATAGTAAATTCTCCATTTCTTGACACCTCCGAAACAAAACTGTGTGTCTTTCCAGAAAACATATTCCAGCAGTTCCATCCAGCTACCAGAGCATCATCTGGCCCGCAATGCATACAGGGAGCAAAAGCAGAGAATCTGACTGTCCTTCTCCTTGAAATGTTCATAAACCACACTCTTTAGGAAACCAACTTTCCTTCATTCCAGGGTGTAAGGTTTTTTTTTACTTTTTTTGTTTCTTTGGTTTTGGTGTGGTTTTTACCTCAGTCAGGGACCTGCATGTATATTACAAAAAAAAGCAGCACCCCACACTCATTTGAGTTAAGGAAAGACTACTCTAGGGGCAAATACTGCAGAGTGTTTTCCACTGTAACCTGTGCACGCAAGTATTGTAGCACAAGCAAATAAATGGCAGGAATATCTGCGGAAACAGTGGTGCTCAAGCACAAAATGAAAAACCTGAAGGAAAGCAAGTTCCAACTGCATAGTTTTGCCTATTTGCCCTGGAGTTATATTTAGCCATGCAGAGAACAAAAAAAAAAGATCTAAACCAATTGTTTACTGCTCAGATGACAGCCTATTAAAATCGCCCTTGTTACTACAGCAATAGTACATATTTACAGGAATTGTGGCTGATTTTGATCAGCCATACCAAGCCATGCCTCAACCCATTTCATACTGATTAGAGTCTGGTCATATTTTAAGTGTCTATGAAATTATGCAAATGGAATCTGTACCAGAAAATCAGATTGCCAGATAATTGACCATTAATCTTTGATAAAAGTTTAAAAAAATTAAAGCAATCAGAAATCAGCTTAGCATACTGTCTCTTGGGCCTTATTTTGGTCTAGTAAGTCTGTACACTAAGCTGATTTCTGATTGCTTTAAGTTGTAAAAATTGCTTTTTAACCCACGGATATCAATGAGATTGCACCTGGTGTAAGTCGGGGCTGAATTTGATCCGCTGTGTGCCTTAATCACAGTATATTTTTGTTAAAACCCAGTATTTGTGTGGATCTGTAGATACTGATTTGTTCAAGCGCACGATAATCTCCCCCTAAGCCCGTCAGAATACAGCAGGTTAATAATGCTGTAAGTAGAATCCAATTTATTCATAAAACACCGGAACGCTTTAACCAAACTGTTTTTTTGTGGCGAGCCCCCTCCCGCCCGGCTGCGGCAGACAAAGGCTCCTGCCGCAGCCGGTGGGAACAGGGCAGGACAACAATAGCACGGCGTCTGGCACACCAGCGTCTGTCTGTCCGTCCACTGGGCACCCGGGTCCCTCTCCATCCTCCCTGTAGCACAACCAAAGGCACCTCCTTCCCAATCCCGCAGTCCCTGGTACCTGCTTTGGGAGCGAACTATCGTTCCACATCCATAACTGTTATTTTGATAAGTGCCCCAACATTTTTGGTGGCAGCAGGAGCGCCTAATCCTGTGACAACATTCCAGCCCATTAACATTATCTCTTAATTAGCATATATAGCACTTGCTGGGTGTTTATCGGAATTCAATGAGCACATGCTGTAAAACTTCCTTTCCTCTGTGACCAACAAAGTAAATAAAAATCCCACAGGCTTTAGTAGAAAGTTAGATTTGCTTTGTACAGACTTAAGAAGAGCAAAGTCTTTTCTATTTAAAGACTCCCTGTGCAAACTGTTCCCATGAACTTTGGAAAACTCCACCTATTTGATCTTCCCTTTGTCAGCATTAGGAGCCCTTGCCAGGAATCACAGTTGTATCACATTCTGTGTCACCTCAACACAGGGCAGAGATTATCTTACAGCCAAGGGCACTCCAGTCCAAGTATGAAAAAGGAAGAGAGGGACAGAGGGACAGACATCAGCCCTAATAAGGAAGGAATAAAACCATACTGGCCAAAATGACAGAACCACCCAAACCACCACAAAGGGATTCAAGCAGAAGGGGACGCCCAGGTTATCTCTGATTAAATCAGAAAGAGGGTGGTTTATCACAGAACTTTGATTTTTTCATTAAGCTGGATTTTAGGATATTAACTAAATGCGCATGTACAATCCTGTGCTGCTCATCTGTATGCAGAGCCAGAGGGCTGTTCACAAGCCAGGGACACATCCCACCCTTCTCTCTTTTCTTACAAGGACTGGAGGCAGCTGGAAACAGCCACATGACAGAGGGTCATTGCTCAGTTCTTCAGGACATTTACTTTTGCCAAGCCCCATGATAACTCCTCTTTCTAGAGCTCCCCTCTGCACTCCTGCTCATAAACACAATTTCAAAGCTGGCAGGTTCCACAGCTGTCTGTGCCTCCACCCTCACAGGGCAGGTACCTGATCTGCATAAGTTACCCTTGCACAAACACATGCAGACTGCTGTGGAGGGCCCTTCCATGATCCCTGGGGAGGGAAAAACCAGCCAACCTGCAACACAGGCTTCAGATTAATTCAAAATTAAAAGCTTTTGATAAAATTACTGGTTAAGATAATTAATAAAGTGAACAGAGGACTGGGAAGGAGGTCCATCATTCAGTGTACTCTGGGAGTCCTATGAAATAAACCACCCAGCATGCTTTAAATCAACTGAGAACTTGTGGGTACCACAGTGAAAACATAAACCCAAAATCTACGCCCTGCATTACACGGGGGGCTAATCTAACTGCTCGTAACATTTTCTCCCAGGACAATAAAGTTACTTTGCTGATGTGATGAAATTTTTGTGAGAAACAGAAATGCAATGACCTTCAACTCCCACGGATGTTGCTGGAAGAAGACTGCAACAAGCTGATAGGGATCCAAATGTTACATTGTTGTTACAAGTCTTACATTGCTGCTGGAGCTGTACCCAAGAACTCCATCACACCTAATCAGCACAGGTAGACTGTGGTGGTGGTGTCCATTCCCCCCTCTCCCAGCCTCTTTTTAAAAGAATTGTACAATTTACAGGCATTTTCTGGCAGCAGTTTCTCATGTGCACACTGAAGACTATTAGGAAAACCTCTGTCAAATACTCCTGCAACCTCAACACCTTAGGGAGGCAACTGATTTCCAACCATTTTCTCCATTCTCAATATGACATTCACATCCCACTTCTGCTGGATTTCTCCTTTCAGCATCCTTCATGGAATTGTCTGCTCAACTTTACAGTACTTGGTCTACGCACATAATAGGAAGTGACTGTCTTGCTAATGATATTTCAGTGCTTAGGTGACTAAAAGACAATATAAACTAGTGCAAAATGAGATGATCCAGTGAGAAAGAAGGCAATTGAAAACTGAGGTTGCCTTCATCCTCTGGCATGCAGCAAGGATCTACTGGATACTTTCTGCTGACCACTTGAAAACTTAAGTTACGAGCATGCATGAGTGCCATGCACAGAGCATAAAAATTCATTTTCAAATGCTCAGACATGGCAAAAATAACTCTCTAGATGTGGATGGAAATGTTACCACAGCCCCAGAGTCAAGGCTGATTCTCCTCAGGCATCTCTTTTCCCGTTCCAGGCCTGACCTCAGCTGGCTTGACACAGCAACTTGCACGTGCTTCCCTCCATGATCAGCCATTGTCCTCCAAGTGCTTTGACTGAGCAATTCATGATTCTGCTCTTCCAGGTATTTTATCAAGGAAAAAAACCCTCATCTAAAACTACTCCATAATGACAAGGCACTACAGGACCACTGCAGTGGGGATTAAGACATTTCAAAATGTGCTTCAAGATTGTCAGGGAAGCATTCCTGGATTAGCAATGTGCTTTGATCTGAATGCATCAAACTTCAAAAATTTTCACAAGACAGCTACTTGCTTGGTTGTTTGCAGGAATATATTTGCTCATCCCTGACCTTTACCAGTGACCCAGATGTGTTCTGGCCTGGAATGTACCCCCTACCTGCTACAGCAAGACCATGGAAGTAGCAGAGCTATTGGCAGAAAGCTTTGCTAGAAGATGGGAAAACACAAGAATATAAGTGAAATTTGACAGTCATAGGAAAAGGTTCTCTGGATTTAGATAAATCTACTTGGCAGTGAATATATTAACAGTTGACCGTAACTGCTTGGAGAGAAACAAGCTGCTTGGCTGCTGGCAGCAAAAATCCTGCTTTATCCAATTCCTACCGTGCCAAGCTCCTCCACCCTCTCTCAGAGCAGCACTTAGACAAATGCCAACATTTTAAAATTAAATGGCCCCATCATTATTAATTCATTTGGTATTCATTGTAATGACATTAATCATAGTAAACTGCAGCAGCTTTATTACACATGTAATGTGTACTTTCCTAGAATTTCCCTGTAAAATCTCTAACATTGCTAACAATGTAAAGACAATAAGACATTACAACCAAGCAAAACAATAATAAACACACAACTCAATAAATCATTATTCTGCCCACAACTATGTTAAAAAAATAAACTCATTTCAAAACTAGAGGAAAAAACAACATGCAATAAGTGACATCAATGAGTTTGAGGCTTTTGGTTGCAACAAAGAAACAAAACAGCATGCTAATATGACATTTACAAATAATACCTAACCGCAGCCTAATTAACTTATTGTGTGCTTACTAAACTAGCATACATATTATATTAGAAGAAAAACACTTATTTGTTCTGTTGCTAAGAAACTTCAGACATTTGCATATTTAACAAATTGTTAGAGTGTTTTTAACCAGAACCCATCACTATTTATAAAAGACAAATTTAAAACATGAGATCAAAGACACAACATTAATTTTTCTTTTGTCAACTGTCTTTGTTCAATAGCTCAAAGAAGCAGTTTTATTGCTGGCTGATACATAATGAAACATCTGGTATTATTCTGAATTACAGCGGAACCCGCTAATAGTCAAGGGCTTTTCTTTATTTCTCAGGCACCAGCCAATGTCCTATAGGGACCAATCCAGCAGCCCTTGTGGAACGTGCCTTTGAAATCCTTGCAAGGTTTTTCTGAATAAGGAGTCCAGGAATACCACTAATTTTTTTTCCTTTTCTTTTAAAGGCTCCAGATGTCAGCCAATTTTAATTGATCTTGTAAGTTGTGCAAGAGCAGGAAATGAAAGCACAATATTAGGGAGCAAGGCAGTGAGCAAAGCCCAAGGGCTCTCCACTCACTGGGAGGTAACGGTGGACACCGTGCCCATGGGCATTAATCTGGAGCAGCTCTGGGTCACTGTTTTACACCTGTGAGCAGGGGCATGTGCCAGATCACCAGGGCTCAGTGATTACCAGAGCCTGAGGCCCTTGTGCTGTCCACTGAGCACACGAACACAGTGGGAGCCTGGTCCAGCACACTCTGCGTGTGCAGCCCCACAGGTGCTCCACACACCCCGAGCCAACACAGCCACATCCAGAAACACTCTTGGTGCATCTCTACCCTGCTCTGCCACCTCCAGCACATTCTAGGAGGAGCAAGATAAAAAAGGAAAGCAAAGAGACACTGTAAGGAAATACGAAAACTCAAGGAGCTGTAACAAAACCAAGGTAATCTTAAATTTCCTGTCTCTGGGCTACGTTAACTGGAAAAGATGTCATGTTGAGCTAAAGCTCTCCTCAGAAAGCTACCCCAGGGACTGTCATCCCAGAGCTCTTTTTCCACCTACCAAAGGTAGGGGATAGTCAGGTGTCTCCTTGCTGCCCTACTCTCCCTGCTCTTCCTGCCTTGCTAAAAATTCTGGACCAAGGAATTCCTGTGACAGGACAATATCCTGCTACACTCTTGGGAGCAAGATAATAAAATCTGTACTTCCTCCTCAGTCAACTAAATACATGGATTTATGATTTGAAACAAAAAAACTCCCAAAGAAAACATGTGACGATTAAAATCATTATTTACGAAAGCAAACACTGAAAAAATAGTAATTCCACTAAATAGTAAAATTAACCAAATGAAAGCAGTAGTTTAGCTCAGCCACCAACAGAGGTTTCTGAAAGATTTGAAAGAATTCCAAGGCAAAAATCTCCTTGCAAGGGAAAACAGCTTGCAATAGCTTCAGTAACAATCATATACAAACTTCATTTAGAAGTAGCAGCTGAGCAGAGCAGTTTGAGCCGTGCAAGGCAGAAGACAATTCTGCCAAGAGGAACTGGGTGTGACCAAAGCTGGATCTGGATGCGACCAACTGCAGCTCTTCCCTGTGCCCAAAGAGCTCTCACCTATGACACACAGGGAAAGCTGCTGAAGAACACTGCATTTTTGGCAAGACTCAGCAGGTCCTGCCAGCTCTGTCCCCTGGGGAGGAGCGGCTCGTGCCAGCAGCTCTCCCCAGCTCCTGCAGCATCGCACACACTCCCCCACAGCAGGGAGGGCATTTTTCACTGGGCTCTGCCACAGGGTCACGTGTCATCACACTGAGGAGCAGAGCTGGAAGAACATGTACAAGATGAATGTACACATTTTTAAAGCCTCTATGGGCTCAAAACACACACAACTGTGACACTCGTCTGTTAAAATTTCAGAGGCTGTGTATGATGTGACCTTACCTGTGACACTGATAGTTGGTTAAAAGCTCCTTTTTTCACAAGAACACCCTCTGCACTTCCAGCCCAACACCTGTGTTAGTTAAGATGAAGCAAACTTTGTCCCAGAGAGCTTACAGTGCTGGAAGGTGTCCCCACAGGACACTGATATCAGGCTGTAGCCCAGCTGGGCACATTCATGCTGGCTCTACTCAACCGTGTCAGTGGCCCATGGCTCCAGGCCTTCACTGCTAATAATCTTTCTCCCTTTTCCCCATGTTGCCACATTTGCATCGCAGCAGCCATAGGCACCCTTCATCCCCAGCAGCCATCCAGTGTTACAAGTACTCTTGGATTTGTTGCACAGACATATTTTGAACAGGAAAAGATTGCAATTGCCAGCAAGGCAGCGGAGTGCGGCCCACAGCCCTTTAATTACAAGTAAACAACTATTGTTCATCTATATTTTCAACAACTCAGTTTTGGGCATGAAATGGGAATGCCTGAATAGAAAGCAGTGCCAAAAGCCTCTGTATACACACAATTACAAAGCTCTCACTAATAGCACCAAGTGCTGCAGTTTCTGTTTGACGCAGAGGATTCCAACAGCAGCCAAACAAATTTCTTACATTCTTCTGGGACGCAGAAGAGGACTGATGGAGGAGAGATCATCTAGGGGAAGTTCTTCTGAAAGTAATAATAATAACAAAAACAATAATAAAAGTAGAAATAAAAGTGTTGGTGTGTAAAGCCACTCTCAGAAGACAGTCCATAAACCACCAAAACTCTTTTGGGTGAAGGCACGATAGCTCTGCAGTCAGTTCTTTCAGGAGAGACTGGAAGACAAGAAAAGTCTGATTGAACACAAGAAAAAAAAAAAAAAGCATTTGCCACTTCCCTGGATTCTGCCTGGTGGCAGGTAAGGAGCTGCCCACTCTGCAGGTCTCAATTGCTCTCTCTGGCAGCGCAGCCCCAGAGGCGCACAGGGAGTTTCAGGCAACAGCCAAATTCCAGGCGTGCACCGAATGTGCAGCCAACATGGGGAAAAGTTCTACCAACCATCCTTAATGGGAATGCTACCTCCTCAAAATGATTTAATCCAAGTCTTATGTTACAAATATGCAATACCTCCCTGCTGGAGCACTACAGCATTTCTAACCTGTCTGCTTTCTTCAGAAGAATAAAGAGATTCAAAGGCACGTTTTGGTACCGATGGACAGTTGTAGGTGGTAGTGGCAACACCACCAGCACTACAGTGACCAAGAGGGAACAGAGCACCATGACAGTAAATTCAGGAAGATCCAATAACGTAATTTTGCATTTTCAGGACACAGCATTCAACATGCAAACATGTTTTGAAAAAAGCAAAATAGAACAGTATATTTCACACATTTAGGTACAGCAGTAATCATCATCTCCCAGTCATTTGGAAGGGAAATTGAGGCTTTGAAGAGCTCTAATTCCTACTAACTTCTGAGAATTGCGGTCTCAGGTACAGTTCTTCACCCATCAGTACCTCACAAGAGAGGATAAATTTTCCTTTTTAAAAACTTGGATGCTTATTAGTACAAGAAAAACAAGTAACTACTGATTTGGAAGCAGACTGTGACTTTACCTGTCAATAATTCACTTTATCAGACCCCAAGTATAGAATATACATTTTCCAGAACTCAAAAATATGCATTTCCTAAAATGACCATAACGGTATATTTATGATAGTCCAGCACAGATTATGTTACCTATTTTGTCAGGACTCCAAACTTTCAGTGAGGTTGTTTTTTGTTTTTTTCTTTAAAAACCTTTTCTAAAGCCCCCATCCAGTCATAGAAATAAAGGTATAAAAGAGCTTTAAGATATTTTCACTTGTTCTCCCTTAAATAATATTTCTATAATCCAACTCCATCTGCTTAATGGATTTACAGCTCTTTATGGCAAACATGGTAAAAAAAGCTTCTTCATATAAACTTCTTCATATAACCAGTGTGAGTGAATGGCCTGGTTAGGGACACTGCTGTAAGGGGTGGGCAAATTGTCAGCCAAAGGTCTTGTCTGCTAATTATGTTCCCCAATTCCCTGTATTCCTTCCCATCCCATCCTGGTTAACCCATATCTCTCTTGCAAGCTTCCAATTATTATAGATTAATTATTGTCATAAGACTATCATTCTATAGGCTTCTAATTCTTAGACTTTTTTTTCCCACTAGTTCTTGCACGCCTTAGGTAGAATATGAGCTTGGGTATGCCAGAGCAGTGGAAGAAGCTCTGAGGTATGTTGTCCTAGTGACAGCAGCACAGTTTATTGCTTCTCAAAAAAGGAGTGGGGTGACAAGCTGCATTTAATCAACTTTCAAAGAAAGCCAAAAATCAAATTTCCTTAAGATTAGTATCAAATGCTCGGATCCTTTCCTCCTAGGGTAAGACAGTGTCCAGTGGAGAAAATCTCCCAGAGAAAAGCAGAAAATTTGGAGGCAAAATCAGATGACGATATTTAAATGCATTCTGTCAATTTGGTGCTTAAGCAAGGAGTGGATTGGGTCCGTAGAGGGTTTGTGTGCAGGTCAGAGAGGGGCTCCTGTTGGACTCCTTCAGAGGAGCCCGTTCCCTCACTGGCCTTTGCAGGAAACAGCACAGAGAAGTCCTGCTGAGACAGAAATCCATCACTGCATGCCCAGCCCCAGCAAAGCCCAGCTCTCCACAAGCTGCATTCGACACTCAAATGCAGAACCTAAAGCTGTCTGGGTGGTTTTAATTTATCGTCTCAGTGTTGGTGCATAATGCATATTTAATGGGGGGCAGCACTGCAGGGGCAGAGGAAAGTGGTGCCACCAGCTTTTCCTAGAACTCTCCCTCTTTCCTAGAACTCCTCCAGCTCCAGGGTAAAGGCTGTGCATGGTATTACCAGAAAAATCAAAAAACGCTATTTGAACTTTCACATTTTGATGCCACACAAAACTGGGTCACCAAAGTCCTTCTTACATTCAGAGGGCAACATTTATAGTAACAGAGAGAGAGGTTTAAGGAGATGTGGACATTCCGATACTTCACACACATGTACCAAGTGAAGTACAAAAAAAAAAATCCCTTGGGAAAGTGTTGAGAGAAGGAAAGGTGAAAAGCAGTTAACATGAAATCAAATTGGTAATTGCAGGAAAATCACTGGATGATTTTAGGGAGGCTCCATTTTCACACATTTATAGCTGTGTCAGTGCACCTGCCCTGTACAACATCTAACACTGCACTGCCCCCTCAGCATCCCTCTCACAGCCAGTTATCACCTGGGGGCAACAGCCCATCCTTTAGACTACAGGTATTTCCACAGTGCCTTGCTCCCCTCAAATAAACATTAACCTTTTCCACACGTGACCAATTCTACAGATGGTCCAGGCTCGTGGCCAAATGTTTTTGCTTAAGACCCTTGATGATAGGCTTTCTGTGACTCCCCATCAGCCCAAACATGTCCTAGATTTGGCCAACATTAAAAATTAAGATCATGTAACTTGAAGTATATATATATGTATATGTATATGTATATGTATATGTATATGTATATGTATATATGTATCTATATCTATGGCACACCAAGTGTTGCTACTCATTCAACCCTTACCATTTGGATACACTCCATGGTATTTTTACTGCAATTGGGAAAACCCACTGTCATGCAGTGCATAAAGACCTCAAGGTATTTTGTTTGTAGGTTTCTTCCGTTTTTTGGTTTCTTTGTTTGCTTTATTATGAGTGGCTTCTAAATATTCTTTACTCAAACTTTCTGTAAGTGCTCAAGTTGGGACAGTTTGATCACCTGGCTGTTTGCAGGCAGTGAACAAGGCACAAACAAGGCAGAGACAAGCCAGTTATATTTTCTTGAATAGTTGCAACCAAATGATCCCACTGATCATTTATCTCTAATCACCCTAACACCACCCGTTCCTATTTTTATTTATGCAGTTTATTATTTCATTCTGGTTTTCTGATGCTTTGCAGTAAAAATGAAGCAAATAGAACTTTATATTAAATCAATATATTCAGTGGTTATTTGACCATTTCCTTTGGCAATATCACACATATTCCATCTAAGAGCTACAAGAAAGGGGATGGCACTTCTTGTTTGGAAATGAAGAGCCATGTTGCACATTTAAAAAAATTCGTAATGAAACCTTCATTATAGAGACATATATCTCACCATCCATCATCTCCAAACGTGCAGGCTTGGAAATGAAAACCTGCCTGTGTTTAATTTGATGGGCCGAGCGTTCAGCATTCCCATCCTGCTGGGGGGAGGGGAGCAGCATTTATTTATTCACATCTGAAAATAGGTAAATTTTGGAGCATCATCTGACCTCAAAATCCTGCAACCACTTATTGGAAAACAACCCCAAATTATGCGTCCTCGTTTCCCGTCGCACCAAGGGCTCCATTGTTTGTTCCCATTCATGGCAGGGGCTTTGCCCTGCGCTCCCCTCCGAAGCTGTGCAGCATCTGCTAGGGGGGGTTATTTCCGTTTTTATTTATTTATTTCCCCAATTTTGTTTCTAATCTCTGTTTCTTTGTGGTTTCCTGGAGTCATCCTGACAAAGCCACATATTCTGTTCCTGTCCTTTATAGCACTGGAGGGCATTGCAGAACACATGAAATTTGTTTCTAATTTTACATCTGCCAAAAAACATTCCTGGCTTACAAATACATGCCAGCAAAACTGGTAGGGCCTATCCCACTAACACCACAAGACAAACAAGCCAAAAGGAAATAAAAAAGACTAAAATACAGCACAAATATTTTTGCACTTCTTTCAGCTTGTGAAGCCTTTTCCCCCACCTTCTCCCACATTTAACCCAAGTTAAGCATTTTGGTATTACATATTTATCTGTTTATATTTAGAAAAAATAACTACAACAAGAAGATGAGAAGCAACAATTCAGTTTTTCCTCCTCTGCAAGTCCCATACATAAGGAGATGGCTAAAAACACCTTCAGCCAGAGGCATGTGGAGGATGGCTCCCTCCCCAACATGTGACTAAAACACTGAATACTTCAAGCAACTGGCCAGAATCTTGGTGCTCCAAAACCAGTTTAAACTCAAAAACTGATCACAGCTGCATTGCTGCCATTTCCTTCTCATCGTCACCATTTTCAAAATAATATTTTAGCTAAATCATCCTCAACTTTGTAATCATGGCAGGAAAAGTCCTGAGGTAGCCTCTAAGGAAGGAAGAGCAGCATCCCAGCACAGATGAAGCTTCCAGGTCAGCAAGGCCCTCTGGCAGGGCCCATCAGGGATGGGCAGCACCACAGTCGCTGCCCCAGTGATTTCTGCCACAGGCTGGAGGTTCAGGCTCGGTGTCTCGCTGTGCTCTGTGTCTGACACACTGCAGTTTCACCTACACATGAGCAGCAGCTCCCAGTCCGGCTCAGACTTGATGGCTGCAAATGTCAACAGGCCAAGGAACACAACTCCAGGTTTATTTTCATTAGCAGCAGCACAGTGTCATGGTATTTCAATGCTCTGCAAGCGCTAATTAAAGACCTTGCCATAAGGAACCTGAAAGAACATTTCAGAGCTGGATCCAGCTCTGCAGCCTGGGTCTACCAGATTAAATGTAACCACACAGATATCCCAGCACGCCCTACAAACCACAGAGAGGACTCTTGCATTGTCACACTTGCAGAATTTTTCACTAGACAGAAAGATTCAGCTACTGATTGATAACACCAGACCTGCTCTGGTGGTGCTCACAGGCACTGGCTGTGCAGTGCTGCTTTAGGGAGTCAGGGCAGCACCCAGACAGGTGTTTCCTCCAACAGTGAGAACAGGTCAGATGATTATGGATGAGAGACTCAGCAGTTCTCTCCACCTAATCAACAAAACTCATGTCACAAAGTTAGACTCAGTTCCTTCCACTAAAACACACTGGGCAAAACTTAGCCTGAACTACAGAAAATTCATCAACTTGTACACTGTTCTCATTTAAAACTTCCACCATTCCCACAAAATTTCCCTGGACAACACTATTTGTGACCCAACATCTCCATTTAGGACCAGGCCTGAAGAGTGTGCTGCTTTGCAGATTGCATTACAGAAATTTTAAAGGGCTGAATTGAAAAACCCAATTTTTTGAGTTGTGTTTGGCCCTTCATGTTCTAACTTCCCCGGTGATCAGTCTTGGTGAGAAATTTCAGCCCTGCAGGCTTGCTAGAGACTAATCTGACTGTGTCCACACAGGCACAGCCTATCTGCACTGTACTAACGTCTGTTCCAATATGGATTATGGACTAATAAGCTGCATGGTTCTGCAAATCTTCCTGGCCTTTACTTTTTAGCTGTTATAAGAGTCATATTTCCTAAAAGGAGAAACATATGGGTTGTATCTATCCAGCACAAGATGATCACAGAGTCTGCTGCTGAAATGCACTTGGAGAAAAACAAAGCCATCTATAGAAGAACTGTGAGAAGATTCAATTTTTTGTACGGGGCGGGAGGGTGGAAGGTTTTCCTGTCTGGAGTGAAAAATATTAAAAGGGAAAAAATTGAAAAGAGTCTGTGTTTGAATAAACTGACCCTACACATTCACTCTTTTTGGTTTTATATCCCTTTTAAAACATTTTCATTGAACTTGTAAGATTCTGACATGAAAATGTTATTTCAAAATTCTTTGGAAAATGCTTCAGACTTTCAGGAAAAGGAAATTTTTTGCTTGAAACAGTTCAATACATTTCACTAAAAGCATTTCTCTCTTTTCCTTCAGCCACCACTGCATTTTCAGTTATTTTACACAATGTTTACTATAAATACTAGTGGAAAAAAAAACAAAAAACAAAAAACCTACAACCAAGTCTAGCTCTAATCCTCAAAAGACAATTTTTAAAAAGATGCAGATAACAAGACTTAATTTTTTAATAGTAACTACCCACTAGATTCAAAGGTTCACTGGCTTAAACTTTTCATCCTAACTTTGATATAAATATATGCCCTTCTGATAACTATTCATCTCAATTTCTTATCTGTAACACAGGGATAATAATACTGGCTATACTTGCCTCAGTGGAGGGGATTAGTTGGTATCTACATGGATCCTGCCCGTATAAAGCACAATCATTATTGCCTGAATGTCGGTATCTGCTCCACTAGCCCTGAAAACTATCATGTGCCTTCTGGCCTCAAAATTTAAAAATGCCTTCAGTATTTACAGTATTTCAATTTTTGCTACCTCAGAAAGGAAATCTGCAGACAACTGGAAAGTTTGCAGAGCAGCCAGCACAGGAGACAGCATCCTAAGGACACCATCACAGACTATGAGACCAGGTACACAAGTTGATTCGTGTCTCAAGTGATCAGTGCCAGACCACCAGCACACAAAGCAGACTGGTCACCATATTTCAGTGGCATTCGTCATAATGTCTAGTCCTGTCTGCTCAGAAAAAAATAAGTAAAATAACCCAAAACAAACAAGTCACACATTTCCTCCCATACTTGTCTACTCATCCTACTTCTGCCATTGCTTCCCTAACAATTTTCTTACAAATTATATCTATATTTTAAATAACATGTAAGTTATCACAGTATGTACTTTTACATTTGCAGCTAGAGTTCCAGCCTGAATTCTGAATGCCCAGCTTTTTGTCAGTTTATTGCAGGAGTCAGATGTGAAATATATATATTTTTTATTGATAAAGATAAACATGATTTGTAAGATGAGTCAAATTAACAATCGATTACACACTAATGGGCTCTAATCAATACATTAATTTAACTAAAAGGGGGGGAACAGGAGGAAAGATGAAAGAGTAATTTAAAATAGCAGGACCGTTCTGCTGGTTTAAAAAAAACCCAGCGTATAAAATAAAACTGAGCCGCCCTTTGTGGAAGAATGCAATATCCTCCCTCTCATTCTCTCACCTTGTTTCTCTGTATGATGTGGCGTGTGTTTATTAAAGAATAAAAGAGCAATTATTACATTTCCAGCAGATTGCAGAGCTGAGCCAGCAGTACAGCAGTGTCAGCCTGCTCTCTAGTGTTGCTGGAGGTGTGCGGCATCCGGCCACGCTCCCAGCAGCACCCGCTTAGAACACAGCCCAAACCCCGGGGAGTTTCCTTGCTGTCTTCTGGGTGGTAAGGAAATCTCAATTATGCACACAAGGGATGTGGTTGGGGGGGGAAAAAAAGGAGAAAGAATGTTTAAATTGTATACGTAAACTGTTTTGTTTAACAAGCTGGAGTAAATCAGCACATTTGTAGGCCACATTTATCTGATCCACTCAATAATAATCTCTCTCAATGAACACTATTGATGTGGCATTTATGCCACTGCAGAACATAACCAATCCCTTAAATTCAAATAAAGCATTAGTGAAAAAATAAGAATTTTTGCTTCTGGGCAAGTCACTAGTGCACAGATTTCTTCCATGTTTCTCTCAGGAACTGAGGTGGGAGAATATGCCAGGAACGGAAGTGAAGGCAGAATTCCTCCTGCTCTCTCTGCCTTACAAATTCAGTCCTCATTTGCAGCCCCATCCAATTAATAGAGGTGTCATAGTCTAAAAACAAACCAACCAAATTCCCTCACAAAGGGATCAAGAGAGGAAACCAGTCCCTGCAGCAGCAATTTCCTAATGGGAGGTATGACCCCGCAGGCTGATGCTAACGGAGCCTCACACGGACCCTGGCGAGATTCTGAGGCTAAAGCAGGGGCACAGGCCCACAGACAGCTCCATCAGCCAGGTTTGCTTTGGATGACAAGAGTTCAAGGCTGTGTGTTCAGCCCTTCTTATTTCGTGTAACACAGGGCCTTTGTGCTCTCAAGCCTTGTTACACATACAGAGAATGAAAAGGGAGATGATCACAATTCATGCCAAGTAATTCCAAGAAAATCCAAACACAAGCAATGGAGCTGTTACAACAGCACACAAAGCTGCCATGTCCTACAGAAATTTAGAGAGAAAAGACAGCATGTTACACACTATGCTTTGTTAGAGAAAGCACTTTCAAAGCACAACTAATCTCTGAAAAAGATACTGGGTGCAGTTACAAAATGTAAATCAGGAGAAATGCAAGTGAAGCTACTCCTGTTTAATAACACTAAAACCTCATGTCCAAGACTTCAGCACAATCTCAGTAATATACTGTTTTCTCCACAGGCTTGCAGATTAGGAAACAAGACTGGATCAGAAGAGCCCTTCAGTCTCTTTGAAATTTATTTCTCTGATTACTCTGAAATGTCTTCTTTTGAATACAGTCAACAGCAGCCTTTAAAACGTATCATCATGCCTCTAGAAAAAGCATTTTGTCAGCTGAGGCAAAGACGTGGGTGTGGGTTTGTGCCCATTGAGTGAGCAGGGAGTTCATCTCCTGCCTAGGATGCCCTCCAATGGGAAACTCCTTTCATCAGCAGTCTAGGAGATACAGGCACCCACAGCAGTTTACCAACAATAATGAGAATTAGAGTCCCTGGGCTGCAGGTGGGGGACCAAAACAGAGAGTATGCCCATCCAGAACACCCATAACCCATGATGCTTCTGTGAGCAGCATTTCTCAGACCCTTCTTAAATATAAAGTTTCTGACCAGTTGATTACCAGTGCAGAGATGCTCAAACACCAGTCTCCTCTTGGAGAATGGAACTACCAAGTACATTCCAGCTGGTATTACAGAGGACACAGCTACAACTACATGGGTTTCATTAGATGTAATCAAATATTCAGCTAATATCCAGTGTATATCTAAAATCAACTCAGTCTCAGGAAGCTTTCCGTGATATATGCACAGCTGTTGAAAATGGATGACTTCTTTCATTAATATTTGCTTCAGAAAATATCTAATTCACTTTGGTGGTGTTTATGTGCTTTCTACAACTACAGCAATAAATCAGAGTGCTGGGAAGAACATTTCACAGAAAAGGCAAATCTTAGGCAGGTATTAAACAACACTCATTCAGAATGAACTCTGAACTTGTGAAATGAAAATTTGAAGATTTTATGAAAAAATCTACTAATCTAGATGATGAGAACAATATGATGTTATAACTACAGATATTGAAGACAGTTTTGATTAAGTGCAGCCACAAACTATACACAGGGAAATATTCACAGCCAGTTTGCTAGCCAGAATAACCTAAAATAATTTTGCTTTGAGGTAACAACTGCCCCAATATACACATAAACCATTTTTATTAATCTCATCAACTGTTTGTTGACAATGGGCGATCAAATACACAAATTAAAATTATTTGGTGATTTATCTTAAATTAATTACTCTTGTTAGTAAGTTTAAGTTATTATAAAGGGTGCTGAAACCCACACAGACTTAAAACCATGCAGGCAAAACAGTCTCTGCTGTCATCATGTTTACAGTAGCTCAGCCTCTGGCTGTGCCGGGAATACCCCACCTCACTCCAGCTCTGCTCACTGGGCACATTTTACATACTTTTCATAACTAAAAATACAAGTTTTATAAGCAGAAGCCTCTTGTTTTGATTGTTTTACTGCTAGACCTTTGGAGTGTTATTTTGATTTCTCTGGCACTGGAAAAACCTTATTGATGTCAGTGAACTCTGAACCTGTAGTTCTGAGTATTTTCAAAATAATCTCTCTATGTGGAAAGTAAGACCAGGCTAGGATCAAGCAGAACACTGAAGCATAAACCTAATGTGTTTATTGAAACCATCTCCAATTAGCAGGAGAAAACAATTTACCAGTGTAAATTAAAGAGAATTAACTCCTTCTTGATTTTTTTTTTTTAATTTGCTAATGTACACTTAGACTCATAGTAAATGTATTAAGCTTTTTTTGAATTTACCAAGATAGGTCTTCACAACAGCTCAGCCCTAACAGGCAGTTCAAACTCTGGCAGCAGACATGGTTTTAAGAAAGCCCCACACAGAGTGCCTGAAGGCCCTCAGGTTTATTTCCAGGTAGGGAAGGCCAAAACTAGCCTTATGTATATATACTACTTTGATGGCAGTACTGGGAAGTTAAATAACCAAGAGCAATAGCTGCCCACACGTCTTAGCTGGGTACCTGGGATATGGTGATCATTCTTCTCAAATAAATTAGCACTGTGCAGCTTTTATCATTAATTCACTTTTATCATTAATTCCTACCAGCATGCATCTTCTGACTTGTATACTCTGACCAGCTCTTGTCTCTTACAAGCCTTGTCTCAAGCCTTCTCAGCCTCTACAGTCTCAGGAGTATCTTTGCCTGCTGTTTATAATGAAGATTTCTCCAGTTTTATTTATTAAGCAGAGCAGGGCTAAGCTTGGGGCTAGCAGCAAAGGAGGAGTCCAGACCTCAGAGGAGCAACAGAGCCCATGAAGGAGGCTTGAGCTAAAGCAGAGCAGCTGCTTTATTCTGCAGCTCCCTCTACTTGCTGCAGCCCATCATGGCAGCGTGACAATTTGCCTCTCTAACCTCCCAATCACTCTTTCACAGGTCAAATCTAAGATCAATATAAACAAGAAAAAAGAGACATGTACTCATGTAAGAAAAGCCAGGAAGTTCAAAGTTATAGCTGACAGTCTGGACTTAACTCTGACTGATCTGGGAAACAAAAGTAGAGCAGTGGCATGAATGAAGGATGAAGTGTCAGGCCGTAAAGTACTTGGTTTTTCTCAATTTAAGTCAAGCCCTTACAATGACTACCCCCAAATTTCTCATATTACACAGAAAACAAATAAAAGGGAAGAAACAGTGATTTCTAAATGTTTCTGCACGAGAGAGGCCCACAGCTCTCAAATCAGTATCTTGGTAATTTAGGCATTTAAAAAAATTAGTGCATTGCATTCTGTACACGAGGCATTTCTCTGCATGCACGACAATCCCCAAACTGTGTTGCTTCCAGGGACAGATCAGCACTTCCCCTCCAGTTCTGCATTACTTGCCTGCAAGTACAACAATAAGAAATAACAACAGCACAACAGTGCATTTCACAAGTATAACCCAACAGTGAGTAATAGCTGTCAAAAAAAGACCAAAATCCACGCTGTACAAGCAGCATGGCAGAGAAAGGCTGGCTCTTTAAACACTGAAATTAGCAGCAGTGACAAATGGTCTCAGCGGGCGCACACAGCTCTCCCTGGTCCTGCCAGCAGAAAACACTTCCCTTACTGTTGCTCTGAGAAGGGACAGTTGATCAGTAGTTTAGGATTGAATTACTGCGCTGGGATCAGGCAGAAAGCCTGGCTGAGATCCCCGAGTTTAGAGTCAGATCCCTTGTTAATTGCCTGCACAAGAGCAGCAGCTCTGCACACATGGTAGCACAGCAGCCTCCCAGCACAGCTCTGGCTCACTGTGCTCTCTGCAGCAACGCCATCAGAGGTCAGGGGGCTCACTGTTTCCAACTCACTTTGTTCAGGTAGCCATCCCACCCAAAACCACATCCTCAAACTTTCTGAAAAGGCACAGATCCCTACAGCTGAATTTGTTATGTAATTTTCCAGAGATAGCTTCTGGGCATTTAACAAATATTAGGATCATACATTCATTACTTAGCAAATAAACTCCTTTACTATATTGATGGGAAGAGATAAAAATGATACAAGTTTTTATTGCAGCTCGCTCCATTTCACATGGTTAAAGCAATCTCCTGAAAGAGACCACTGAGTTTCATAATTCAATGAATATTTATATGTTTTAAAGAAAAAGAAAACTTGAGAGCCCTGTTTTGCAAGATTAAGCAACAAATGTCTTATATTTCAAATGAATTGCTAAGACTTAATCCTGCAATTCTTTTCTAATCCGGGCAGTCCTAAGGACTACCATGAGATCAAGGACTCCTGACAGGAGTGAGTTTGCAGGGTCAGGGCTTTCATCTGTGTAGAATGCATGCAGCCAGTCACCAGGTGAACTCATTTCACTGAATTTCTAATCCATTTCAGTATCATGGGTTTGAAAGTTCAGATAAAAATAAAATCTAAGAAAAAAAATTATCAAAACTTATTGAATTTCCTTTCCACTTAGACAATGAAATAGCAATGGAGAAGATGAAAAATGTGTTCAGTGAGAATGTGATGAAATATGTAATAGAACCCAGAAATGGAGGTGCTGCTCTTGAGAATGAAAAGTACAAACTGATGCTCTTCTACATTTCACCCTTAACCAGAACATGTGTCTCCATGTCCAGTCACACACATACCTGTGAAATGCCTTTGACCTACACAGAACTGTCAGCAGGGTCATTTCCTGCCATCTCACCTGCCATGGTACCAATCATTATTCTCTGTTACAGCAGCCCTTCCAGAAAAGGAGCAATGAAGGACAGAGCTGCTCTGCCCTACAACTGGGATTCCCTTACAGGTATCAGGGTGCAAGGCAGGTGAAAGTAAAGGAAGAACCTAAGTAGCTGTGCCTATTTCTACCTTAGTTTCTACAACTAACAGCAATCATCCCAGCATTGATTAGAGGCCCTGGCCAGAGCCAGGCTCAAGAGCCCTCCAAGGAGGACCAGAGCACCTCATAAGAAACTGGGAGCACCTTTATTTATGCACTAAACCCCTACGGAAACAGGCACAAGATCACCTCTAGCATCAGTCATTGAGGTCCCCCCCAGACAGCAGCTTAACAAGAGGCTCTGCCACACCAGCCCTGAAAGGGGCTGTCCTCAGTTTCCCCCACCCAGGGGTCCCAGGTGTCTTTATCCCCACCATGATGACAGAAGCACAAGGGAGCACAAGCATCTCTAAGAATAGACTTGTGTAGAAATAAAGATTTGTAACAGGTCTGCAAAGCCTTACCTGGGGCAGGTGAAGGCAGGAACAGCATGCAGGGGCACTTGGGGAGGGCTGATGGGGATGGCCCCTTGCAGCTCTGAGTTGCCCCTGCTCCAAGTCTGGAAGTTTAGTGCAACTCATTGGGATATTTCTTTCATCCACTTCATATGAAACTCGTTGCCCAGCTACAATATTTTATTTTAAACCAAACATTTTTATATTCTTATCAATTCAACTACTTGTTCCTCAACTGAATTAAAAGGTATGTAGTAGTCAAATATGACAAAGATGCTTTTACAGGTTTTAATAATTTTTAGAAAACTTGATTATTTGAAAGGTTTGCTCTGAATTTAAATATTTGCAACTCTTATGATACTTATAAAACTGTTATAATTTCTGAGGCTTTTGTGTTCCTTGTTCTTTTGAAATATAAGAAGAATTCTTAAGCTGCTTAGTGTGAACACAGCACCTGAATTTGTGAGTACTACTCCTCAGTCTGCAGGCTTACACTAAACACAGCTGTGATTGCAGCTGGGTCACAGGCTAAATTCATTAATTAGAGTACCTAATAAATTGTTATTGATACTGTTCAGTTGTTTGTCACCACCCAAAATGGTCAATAATGTCAACAACAGAAAATAGAACATAGCAAAAGCCAAGCTAAGCTTACATAAATTAAAGGAGGGGAAAAGCAAAGATGAAAATAGCGGCAACAGTGGAGTGAGTGAGGGGGAAGCAGAGGTGGCCAGAGATTAGTGTGTCCTGAAACGCTGCATCCAGTTAACATCTCGAATGGCACCTCACAGGGTCCTGTTCTGCATTAGCAGCAGGGAACAAACACTGGTTTTACTCCTTAGCTTCCTGCCATACCCTCAGTAGGCTACACTCTTCTTTGCCTGAGTAAAATGAAGAACTTGGTGTAGCTGAAAGGTATTTTTCCATTTGATTTTGCAGATGTGGCTGGAGGGAGTGCTCCTTTGGAACATCAAAGCCTTTCATGAATATATGTTATTTTGGTAATGATCCTTCTGTAGTCTAACAAGTCTAAAACAACCATTTTGTGGAGAGTTCATTTTTCTTTTACTTTTCTTTACAAGTGTTTTCTATAAAAGAAGAATCTAGATCTTGACACTGAAATGAAACATTGGTTTTAATGTGATATATTCATAGGTGAAAAATAATTTCTTCCCATAACCTACTTCACCTTTTTTAAACCCAAGGGTTTTTCACTGTGAACCAGAACTGCACAGTTCTTTAGACTGCACTGAGCCAGACAAACCCTGTTTTCAGCCAGCAGCAAGTCACAGTTCAAACTGTGCTGCCCTTTTCCAACACAGGCTGTGACATCTGTCTGTTTTTCCTTAATATTTGTATCATCTTCCTCCATATCTACTTGAGGTGGGGTTGTGCCAAGCAAATCATGGTGCAAGGAAAAGCTCGACGCTGCCTTCCCTTCTCACCGCGCTTCTGCCAGTGGGGCTGAAACATGGGCTGTCGAGAGACCCAGCACTCCTGGACTGGTTCAGTCTGAGCACTTGAAGGTTTGTCCCTTACTGCAGCATTTGAGTGCTTTCCACTGGCAGTTAAAAGTGATGAGAGGTGGAGAAAGGAATCACTCCTGGGGCTACAGCGAGCTGGGGCAGCTGAGCTCCAAGGAAAGCTGGGGCCTGAGCAGAGCTGCTGCTGTAGGATTTTCAAAATCTGCAGGAACAGACAGTATCACTGCCTAATCTCATGCGATTTAAAATTACCACAACCAGCATTAGGATCAAAAATTTGATTTATGCATTTTAAGTTTACCAAAAGGAGGTTTTTTTCCCTATCAGTTGAATTCCTTATGGCTCCCAGAAAGAAACAATCTTCCACAGGCAGAACTAGAACAGCCTGGCATAATCACTCATACTTAATGCTGGATATTTATGGCTGTCATCAGAGACTTAAGGTCTGAAAATCCCATCTTATAAAAATAAATAAAAAAAAAAGAACGTAATGACTTCACTGATCCTTTGCTGCTAAATCTGAAGTACATGGAGCATTTGGATTAATTCACATGTTAAAATTGATAAAATATGTTGGGCTGACCTCAGTGGCTGCAGTGTGGAATATTTGGCATACTGGATGTATACACAAGCATGCACTTGTTAACTTTTCTAACTTGCTGCAAGTCTGCTTCAGTTTCCACCAAACTGATGCAAGGTTCACAACAGTGTTAAATGGGAAAGTCATTAGGCCAAACATCGTGCATTATCGTGTGGATAACCAGTGGGATCCTATATCTGTCTTAAAAGCTTTAATCCAGACATACATATAGACATGCATATAAAGACTAAAATTTTTTTATCCTCTAAAATTTCAGGATACTCTATAAGGCTTTCACACTCTTATCCTTGTCTAGGGTTATCCACTGCTTTGTGGAGTTATGATTCATGGAAATCAAGGGACTTTGGATCATGGCAATAATTTACTGTACAACTCAGTGACTTTGGTGGACTTGCACTCAATTTTCTGTTCGTCCAGTGATTTTAGGCCCTGAAATACAGACATAGCTCTCAACTCCCTTTCTATTCCTTAGGAGCAGAGAAATGCATGAACTCTGTTCATACTTTTACCACACATGTATTTCCCTTTTATTTCTAGGAAAATAGTTTCCTGTTATTTTTAGCTCAAATCACAGCTTCATTTAAAAAAAAAATATATATATAATCTAAACTGTTTCTTAGTAGTTCCCCAAACTTAATTTCCTGGGCTGCAAAAGAAAGCTGAAAAAGGTGAAAACACCATTGACTTTTGATCTGTTTTAGTTAAGAGCATGACAGGCTTCTCAGATCCAGTTCAGAGTCCTCTTTTAAGTACCTTAAGGTAAAGGATGCAAGTCACAGCTATGTCAGAACACGCTCTGCTCACCTCTTCTCTCCCCCTCAAACCATTTCTGACCCTGCTTTGGGGGACAATATTGAAAACAGGGAAAATATAACCCTGTTAAAAACATGAATCAAAAAGTCACTGCTTGTGGACATGTTTTTAAAATTGCTTAGTTGCATGGAAGTCCCTTTAGTGCTTGAAGGACTTTAATAAAATTGATTTTCTGAGTATAGCCTTTTAGCAGCTACTGTATAAGCTTGAAATATGAACCCTTCATTGTTGGAAGTGTTTCATTTTTGCCCTGTAACTAATGATCAAGGGAAAGAATGTGTTCAGAATTCTCCATAGTTGCCATTTTCATAATTAAATTGTGCTAATAATAAAGCTTTACAGACTTTAAACAAACTGGCGCTGGAGTGGAATGTGGTTTGCAGTGTTTCATTTAGAGACCTCTGCAATTAGCCCTTAATGAATAAGCATACCACAGTGATAAGCAAGACATCTCTGTGAACAGGTTATTTACCAAAGCACAAATCTGTGACATTTTCATTCCAATAAACGAAATCTATTCTCCAGATTTCTTCTGAAGGCTCTTAAGTAATTCTGGAAGTTAAAACCCATTAATTGTCTTTAATGCCTGATGTGTAATACCAGTAATACAGTACCACTGTTCATCCTAAGTACAATGGCTCAAAAATAAGCAGCCGAGTCAGTAAGTCACAATTAGCTGAATATGAGCTGCATAAATAGTGCAGATCTACTGGCTGTAGTAAACTACACAGAATTTTAAAATACTAGAATCACATTCACTGCAGAGCCATAGCTCCAGGTTATACTTTTCCCTCCCATACTGCCTGCTTACTTACACTAAGACTCATGTTAAAAGATTCTTTCCTTTATTTGGTCATAATTAAAAGATTTTTTTTTAAAACAACCCACATCCTACACATCTCAGGACATTTTATGGTAGTGTAAATCTTGGAACAGTGCTGATGTACATCAGCAAGGAATCCAGCCCTTAAGTGACTGAATGCACAGAATTAGGAGATTGGGGTTAGTTCACTGACTGTGCCCCCTCATACAACTGTAATGCACTGCCCATATGAGGGAGTCATTATTTTCTGGCACAACTCATTTCAGCATCTAATGAACCAGATGTAGTGGACTCTCAAACTCATGCTTTGGCTCATATAGCACAGCAGGGTACAGGATCCTGAGATTTTTTCCATGGTATTGGATCTGGTATTGGATCTGGTATTGGATCTGGCCCTAGGAAGAGAAACCTGGTGACTGCTGGTAACTGGGTGTATTGAGAAAAACACAGACTCGACAGACTGGCAGCACACTGTTGTCCCGTACAACTATCACAAAGCAATGGGAAGACAACATAGTATCTCCAAAAGTAACTGGGCTTCTGCCTAGGTTATCAAACCCAACTTTTTCCAAGTCACTTTTTCCTGACAGGATCATAGGCACTACTGATCATCCAAGTGTGTTTCCTGTCTCTCACATACCTGGGTAGGCAAATTTGTACTGTCATATTTCAATTCTACTCAAGAACTTTTTTTCTCCTTTGCACACAATCATCTTTCTGTTCTTTTGTAAAAAAGAGACAGGAATAGAGGAAAAAAAGTTGGTGTACACAAAACCAGTAGAGCGTCTGGTATGTTTTAGGCTCCCTTCCATAACAATCTGACACAAATCTTTTCCAAAAAAAAATATAAGATAAAGAGATGGGGGAATAAGAAATATGGAAAATATCTAGATATGCAATCTCCAGAACCACAAATAACAGACAACAGTTTTATACAGTTTGCAGCAATTCTTGTGGCAACACTGGCTACAGAAACACTGCAAACACAAACCTGGACCCTCACAGAAGGCTGCCACATCCTGAGTGCTCCCTGCAGCAGTGCTCAGCTCCAGCTGGTCAGCCTGCATAGGCAGGTACAGCACACACTGACAAACACAGGAATGGAATCATCTGTCCAACCTTCTATTCAGCAAATGTGCCACTACAGGGTCTCTAGAGTCACTGCTGCCTTTACAAAATACTTTAGGACCTGCTTTCAGAATCTGATCAGGCTCCACTATCCATGCAAACAAGGGATACGTTGTGCAATGGGAAAAACCTGGAAAAAATTGGTATTGAAGAACACATCACAGCTGACGGTGCAGAGCCACCCCAATGCCTCAGTATAAATGAGCTAAGGTCCAGCAGGGCTTAATTAGCTCTGGCTCACCACTGTCAGCAGGTCAGTTATGATGAATGTCCAGCTCAGCTGGACATGACCTGGCTCTTCAGAGAGCCTGCTCAGATGTCTCTGTGTCTGTAGCACCGTTGAGCAGAACGTCAGACAGTTAACTCATGGATTACTACATTCGGGCTGTAGCTGAACTTTTTGTTTCACCTACTGCTCTTGAAGTTCCTGAACTTCATCCCAGGCTTTATGCTTAAATCTACACCTGGTCATCTTATACCTACGTATCGTCCTACTAGAGCTGCCCCTAAATAGCTGTCACTCTTTTTTCTTGTGTTTATATTCCCAATATATTTGCATACAGGAAACTTAAACCACATTTGTTAAATACAGACCCATGCTCTGAAGCACACCCTTAATGTTATCCCCTGCATTAAAAAAAAAAACCTTCTTGCTAAAATTCTGCCTGTTTTTATTATTAAAAATGATGTCTTACTTTCAATATATGGGCAACAAGCCCCACAGGCTTCTTTTGGGAAGGCGTGAAAAATTACTTGCTGTTGTCTTTTTTTGTTCTCAAAAGCATTCAGTGTTAGACTTTCTACCTAGAAACACAAGGCAATGATGTGCTATAGCCCACACCAAGCAATGCATTATCTTTGTAAAACTGCCAACATTGCAATGGATTAACTTTATGCCAAGCGGTGACAGGGACAGCATCCTACCTCCCAACATGATTTCCCAGGCATGAGAAGTTGGTATGTGGCAGTGATAACACAGGATGTGATGCCAGGTGAGAAGCATCATGTCAAAATCAAACTCAACATCCATTGTGAGCAGCCTTCTTGAATGAGAGGAAGAAGATGGACCAGAACTCTTTCATGGGCATGTTAATGCTACCATCATGTTGATTCAGTGGATACTGGGTGTTGGCAGGCTTGACATAGACTGTCTTGGGACTGGCACTTTCAATCACGGTGCAGCGGTTTCCAAGACTATTATCACAGAATTGATTGAGTCATTATGCCTCCAGGTACTGCCATTTAAAAAATTTATGTAAAAATAGATCTTGGAAGGTAATGAAAATTTAGAACAGGAAAATAACATCTCCATCATAAAACTAGTAGAGCACAAATGGAAACTTTACACACACTTCCTCCAGGCTTGACAAAATCCAGCCCCTATGGCCAGACAGTGACCATAAAGCCTGCATGGGACAGCCCATTGAGGCTGCACTGCTGTGAGCTTTCAGAGGTCACCTGGGCAAAACTGACAGCCCTAAACTGGAACCTCAAAAGTGCGTGAGGGGATGATGTGTTCTATTTACACCAAAACTACACCCTGGTACCAGGATTGCTATTCTACTTATTTTTATTCATAGAGGAGTCCCAAAAATTCCTAGAAGTATTCCTGCAAACAGCAGTTCCATGACTCACTGTGCAAAGCAGCAAGAGGCAGTAACCTCTAAAGTAGCTTCATCTTTGTTATAATGTACCATCTCCTTTCTATTTAGACTTTATACATCAGACTAAAATATTTAGCACATAGAAATGGGACAAGCAGAAGTGCTTTTCTTAAACAGAATCTCATAAAGTTATTCATAAAGCAAATAATTGAGGCAGGCAAAGAGAATACACCTCAGATGGGCCTGGCTGAAAAAAGAAGTAATACATTGTGTTCATTAAAGCAATATCAAAATTAAATTTATTACAAAGTACCTGAGACTGAAACCCAAAACTATTAACCCCAAAGCCACTAACTATTCATTAGCCAAGTCAATTTTGCATCCCATTATGATTCACAATGTGTAAATTCCCATTGAAATTGATTTAGTAAACCAGCTCTTTGATGGGCCTGAAATTAAAAGGATAGAAGAAAAGACACAACTAATTGAAGAACATAATTTGATGCTTGTAAAGAGTGCGAAATTTACTGAGAGCAGACTGGAGCTTTAATTAAAGACAACGGGCCAAATTCACACCTGGGATAATGATTGAGGAATTTTGCTGAGGTCAGAAGAACTGCAGCCACTTGTGGCAGGGCTGAATTAAGCTTCTGGTAGTGTCCGTTTTTAAAAAAAAACTATGGAAAAGTGCCTTGGGGGGTGGGAGAAAGAGAGAGAGAAATAAAGTGAGAAATACATATTCCCCTGTCTGGAGGTTACCCTAACAGGCTGCCTGCATTGAGCAACAGTGGGAATTCCTTTCTGTTTGCAGCAGATCGGGGGACAAACTATAACAAGGTGATTATTCTGTTCCCAAATTAAGAGTGATGAGAAGAGCTGAAGTTTCACAGAACTGCCAGGAAAGAGCAGAGAAATAAGCCCACATGGTAAACCAGAGCCTTTTCAATAAGATCTTTTTATTCTCCTATCAGGGATGTTCAGGCTGTTTAAAACAATTTTATATCTTCTATTTTTTTCTTGTTTCACAATTGCTTCGTGATGAACCATTCTTAGAATATTTGTACTTGGGAATCTGATACTTTATCAATTTTACATCATTTGGTTTTGTTCTATGAAAGGTTTCACCTTTATGAAAGAAAGAACAATTGAAGAAATGATGATATTCTGCACATTTTTGTAGAAGAGTACACATCAGGTCATGACAAAATTTGACATTATTTTCCAAGGAATTTTAACAAACAATTTGAGAATATGAAGGCCAGGATTAAAATATTTATTTTGTCTGCTTCCTTTGTAAGATATAGAGGCTTAAACCACGTAATAATTTCAATGTATAGCTGCTTAACCTATTCATTGTATATCTGGATAATGAAGTGCACTTATTTTTGTAGTGCAGACAGACTGTAAATAAGGTAACATTATCTCTCAACTTGTGTATGAGTTATAATTTATTTATATATTATTATAATTTATAAAGGAGAATCTATGGCTGACAAAGTCTTTAGTACAGTAATGCAAAATAACGGCATGTTTAAACCCAAACAGAAAAGTTTAACACCTGCTATTTCCTATACTCCTCAGTGTGAAGCTGAAGAGTAAGTGTCTAAAATGGCACAAGGAGAGCCAGAAGAGAAGCTTTAAATTCTGTTTTACTAGCAGCAATATTTTGTGTTGGTTCTTATGCTCCCCTTTTTGGTACTTCAACTGATTTAACACTGAGCTTTCTCTTGCTACAAGGTCGATTACACATTTCCAAGCTGGGTCTGTCTCACTGAACAGACTGGAATGCTCCAGTACAGACCTGTGGAATCATCTGACTAAGAAGAAGGTTCTTTTTTTGAATAATCGTAACTAAACAGAGGATTAAAATGCATAGCCTTGAAAATTCAGGAATAGTCCATGTCTGATATACTATCTACAGCCATATCTTGGAGATTGCTGTAAAGGGGCTGATGTATCCAAAATAATGTGAGGAGGAAATACACATAGTTAAAAAATCTTTACCTACCATGAAATTCATGTGAAATTTAATTTCTTTGTGTGCAACACTCAGACAGACACACTGGGATGAACCACCAATGTGACCTAAGCCCACCACTGCACACATTTCCTATGCAGGAATGGTATGAGCTGATTTGGATTGTTTTACCCATGTAATTTAAGGGCTGACAACAGAGTTTGTAACAGGCCTTAATCAGGTGCATGAGCAACAGCAATCTATGATCATACAAACATGCTCTTTAACTGTTCTGTGCAGCTTTAAAATACATAGCAAAGTCTACAGAGACAGGAGTTTAAAAGGTGGGGTATTTGGAGCAGAGCTCACTGGCCCACTGCCTTTGTGGCATAAATCTGTGCTGACATGGATGTGCTTCTTTAGCTGCTGGTCAGGACTCTCATCTGCACAGTGAAAGGAGGTATTCTTATCCAGAAAGTATCACCAAAGTTAGGAAGGGGCTAAAAGGCAGTCAGATTTTGGTACTGAGCAGTATCTGTTTGAGCTCCATCAACAACACCCACATAAAAGCTGCTGTGCAGGAGCAAATAAGAAAAGTTGAATTCTTTGCCTAGTGTAATTCACTTCATTTATTGACTTTTTTTCCCTTTCGTTTGTCAGTGGTTCTGAGATGCCTGGCATTCAGGATGATTTGTAATGTAAATTATATAATTGTACTTTCACATATTTTAACATCAAATAGAATGATTGACTACGGAATTTGAGCTGTCTACAGGTGGGGGTCAATTATCATCTGAATAATCACACTGCCACACAAGAATAGCATGGCCATGGAGTGTGACATATTTTTATCTCTATGCATTTCAATGAAGTCAGGCTGGTACATAAAAGGTTATCACCTAGGAAACATATTTTCCTAAGCACAAGTTAAACATGCAAGCAAGATCAGCATAGATATTCAATTTAGCCAGTCAACCCTAACCTATTAATATTTTAACAAAATCCAGTGAGGATAATTTTTTTCTTTGATCCCATCTCATTTGAGCAGCCTGGAAAGGGAAGAAAAATTAAAAACAAAATAGTCAAGCATACAGAATGAGGTTATGTATTAAGTGGGCTATTTAATGTTTTTGGCATATTATAGCCCTAGGGAAAGTGTGGATGGATTTAACAATCAAGATCTCTGTTCCCTGGGCCCGCAAAGTTCGAGAAACATAAAATAATCTATACTTCTGAGCTGACAAATCTTACCTGACACTCTGCTTCATCTCACTGGGACTCTCTAGCTCAGCATTAATCATATGTTACAGGGAGTAAAAAGAAAAGTAAATCACACTAAGCTGGAAAGTGAGATGGAAGGTCTTTGGGCAAATCTTTTAATCAATAATATGTGGGATAATAACCAGGAGCTATTGTTTGAATCTTCAGATATGAAAAGGGAGCAATGCAAAACACAAAGCAACTACAAACTGCTGCCACTTCAAAGGGGTCTGATGCAAACCAAATCAGGTTGGTTTGCCCGAAATCCCACCTTCTCCCCAGTCCATTAGCAACATTCTGTATTCATGGTTCACCAGCATTTTGATCTAGCTCCAAAACTGCAATTAAAAGTGTCTATCTGATCCTATAGATCAGGGGACACAGTAGTATCATGTGCATTAATTTTTGGGTGTCTAATCTGAGATCCTTTGCTATTCATTGACATTCAGAGAATGTTCTAAAAAAGGTCTTACTTCTCATGTCAGACAATTCCCCTCTTTCCCTACTAGCTTCTCCTTCACACAATTACTGCTAAGACACAGGACTGGCATTATTTTGCTGTGAATTCTATCTCATTTCCAAGTACAACACCCACCTTCGTCTCCATGCCTTCCCTTACTTCCACTCTTCCTCATACATTAACAAAAGGAAAAAAGTAATGTTTTAGTTATTTGTCTATTAAACACTGAAGAATCCTCTAGTTTATGTGGTTTTAGCCGTTTAATTTGTGGTTAAAATTAGAATATGTGATCGGCGGGTAGAAGGCAGTTTAACTAACCCAGTCTCTACGGGCTGAAGCCTCAGCCATGAAATACATGCCTGTGATTGATCTGACCTCCAGCTATTCATACAGCGCAGTTCGTGACCTCTAACTTTCCTCACCCCTTCAATAATGTGTGTAATAATATTTGGTTTGCTCAGTTATGAACAGGAGGTAGAGACGCTAGTCCTATCTCATACTTTTGTAATTATTATTATTATTTTAGGGGGTGGAGAGAGAGAGCTACAGCTCAGAGTGAAACCTAACCCAAATCCAGTTCAGGCTGTCCATTAATGCAAAACAGTTTTGAAACTGTGAATGGAGCTCCAGTAATTCCTCCACTGTTGCTCAGCAGGAGCTTGGCAACACACAGCTTGCATGACTATAGTAAAAAAAAAGTCTCACAACCATGCCTATCACTGAGGCAATATTTTTTTACTGCTGAGTGTGTGGCCACATTCTCTTCCTTTTACTTTGTTGCTTTTTTGAAATACAAATACACTTTTTCCTCCCTTTACTTTTTTTTGTTGGTGTTTTTTGCCTGTAACTCAAATTTAAGATATTTAATAATGGTCCTGCCCTGCAACAACAAAAAATATATTCTTCTGCTTTAGACAGGGATACCTGTACAGTTTATTTTTTAAACAGCTCTTTTGTTGAAGTCCAAAAAAATCTTTCAGTATTATCATTTCAACACATTAAACTTTTCAACATTCTGAGAACTTCTCCCTCAAAATAAATAAAACAATAACCTGAAGTTTTACAAAAGTTTAAGTTAATCAAAATTTTTGAAGGGTTAAGATGGACTACTGAAAAAAAACTGTCTCAGCTTTTAAGGAGATTTGGCTGGCTCAGCAACACCTTCGATCTTTATTTCAAAGTTCCCCTATCAGTTTCCTCTCAGCAAACTCGGGGAAAACGGAGACAGTCCCGGTGAATTCACACATTCTTAAAATGAAAACAGTTTAATGGCCTAATAAACAAATAATTTTTTTATTAGTAGTTAAAAATAACTTCTAACAAATTGTTTCTCTGATGGCTCTGGACCTTTTAGCTGCTCATCATAAATTTATTAAATAAAAATCCACCTTAGCTACAGCATTGTCTCTTTTATCACACCAGCACCTGCTGACTCACTGCAAATACTCCTCCAGAGTGTTTCTCACTCCCAGTGTGCATCCTCCTGACAAACTGTGGTGACACTCAAACAACCTCTGCGTTACCCTGGGGCCGGAGCAGATCGCGCTCACCAGGCAGGAGCACACACCGCGTTTCCCGGCGCTAACACAGGGACAGGCGCTCCCTCTCTGCCCTCCGGGAATTCCTGATGTGCTGCCATTTCTGCTTTGTTGGCCAGGTAGGTGGACCATTGCTCTATATTGACAAATGCACACACACACTTTCCTGGAGTGGCATTTCCCAGGTAACACAAAAGCAAAAGGAGCAGCGATTCTCTGCAAGGAGCCGTCGCTGGCCCTGGCTGGTGCCAGACTTTCTCCAGGTGGCCTCATCACCGTGTGGCACTGACTCTACTGTGTCTTCAGCTCCTGCAGCACTAGACCAAATTTCCAATTCCCCTGCATGCAGCTGACACAGCTCTTCCTGGCACCCAAGTTCAGGAAGCATTTGGTTCCTATACCCTTTATTGTTCTCCCAGTATTATGGGCACAATCTCCTATGAGTGTTTTTGTACTGATGGCAAGCAAAGAGAATTGGTATATACCCTGAAATTATCACAAGAAACATGGATTTTATTAATTTTGGTAAAATATAACAAGATGTGGTGATGTAAAAGACGTTGTGGCAATTCAGAAGCCTCCATTTTTTCAACAGAACTTGCACAGGATCACCCACAGTGATTACTTATGTGTTTGCTCTTACCCCAAATGGTGACCCACCTTTTTAATTTCCTGGGGCTTTAACTGCAGAATAAGTGATGGGTAGGAGATAATTTGGGGATGCTTGGGATGACATCAGAGCAGGCTCTTCCAGTATCTGCCCAGGCAGGCCAGTGGACAGTCTTTGCTGGGCTGCAGTCAGCCTCTCTGAACATCACTGAAGCATCACTGGTGCTAACAGGTTTTCTAAAGACTGTGCAAAAAGGATATAGTTTTAAAAACAAATAGGAAGTTCGTGGCCACTTCTGCCTCTCTTGTACTTGTACATGTTCTACAGTAGTTCCTATTACAGAGTCAGCATTTGTTAACAACACTTACAGAAATCTCCCTTAAAAAAAGAGCCATTTGTTAACAGCACTTACACAAATCTCCTTTAAAAAAGGAGCCATCATTCTTTGATGCTACTTTACAGTAAGTGTTGGCATTTTCATGATGACTACTATATATTCAAAGCCACCATTTCTTAATTTGCTAATAGAAATCACTCCCCTGCAGCCTTGGTCTCGTTTGTAAGAACTCTGGTCTGCAAAGAACGAGTCAGGAAAGCGTACATGGGCTGTGGATGCAGTCAAAAAACTCATCAAGGTTTTCTGCTGGTTTTTATTCTACATAAAGGAATATCTAAACCCACTAATGTCTCTGAAACCAGAATGAACTGCTTATAATGACTAGATATGAAAAAAAAATCAGCTTCTTTATCATACAATAGGCTTTTGTACATCCTTTGAGGAAAGTGGTAGTGCTGTCTGAATTTAGGCTCACTGAAACGCTGAAACGTTAAATTTAATGGTGTTTCTTGTTCTAAGCTCTTCAGAACTGGACTTAGTAAAGACTAATGACCAACCCTTTGAACCCCCAAGTCTCCTAAGATTTAATTTGTTATTTTTGAGGAAAAAAAAGCATGAATAAATAACGAGAATAACGGACACAGTGACCAGAGACAATTCACCAGTGTCATTTACATATTACAGCAGGGTTCCCAATTCCTAGAATCACTCATTATCCCAATACTACAGCAAAAAATTAACCCAAATTCAGGATGACCGCCAAAAGCAAGGGCTGCTCTATTCCAAAGCTATCTCGAAAGGTTCCCAATATTCTCTGACTGTATTTAAACTCTGTACCATTTGGAACCTGGAGAGTTAACACAGGCTGGAGAAACCAACACAAGCATTTAAGCCTCTGGTGCGTTATGAGTCAAAATTCACTTGGTTAGAGGAAAGGAAAATAAATAGCTCAACAAAATAACTGATACTATTTTTTCAGAAGATATCTATTTGCAGGAAATATAACTTTCACAAGAACATATCAGTTCTGACAATGCCCTCCACAGGAGAGTTTTCTTAGGTATTCAACTGAATTTCTTTTGTCAAACCTAGAAAGCACACAACAATTAGAGCAGTAAAAACAGTTGTTCAAAGCATGACAAATCTGGGTTTAAGTCCTTGATTCAGAGCAGGAACTTCAACCTGGATCTTTCACATCTTACACAACTGCACCAGTAATTAGGTTTTTGCTTATTCTGGGCTGGATCTATGCATCTATTTTGGATTTTTCTTTTAATTTTATTACCTCTCTTTGTTTCATCCTTATAAGAAATTTTTGCTAGAACAAAACTGTTTGCAAATGCAAAAAAAAAAAAAATTGCAGAAAGAGGGAACAGTACAGTAAATGCAGTGCTAGAGCTTATTTTGCTTTTATTTAAATGCCTTGTGAAGCAGTGAAAAACCAGAAAATTACAGTCGTGTTTTAGGAAAAAGGCTTTGCTCACAAAACAAATTTTCTTCCTGAAAAGCAGTTTATTGCAATGTAGAAAGCTCACTAATTGGATTTACGACAGGCAAGCAGTAATAGTAAAAAGGAATAATGTGAACAGAATAAAAATAAATGCATATATTTACAGACAACTATACATTTTTTCTGCTCTCCTGAACCAAGTACTCAGTGTTTCCAGATTTCTGTTGATTCTTAGTTTACTCGGCAGAGGAGGAGTGTGGTTACATATGAGGTAAATAACCTCACAGAATTAACTACAATCAGCAGAAAGGCTCAGTGAAGCTGATATGTAGATCAGCTGTGTGAAGTTCTAGAATACCTGGCCGATGAGAAATGCATTGTGCTAAGGTGCTCTCTTTAAACAACATTCAGCAAATCTGGTACTTATTTGCCTCACATACAAAGTCACCTATACATTTTACCCTCCTTTCTACACTCTGGCAGAACTGCACCACCTTCTAAAACTCAGGTTTTCATTTGAGGGTTGCTGTATTTTTCCTGCTCAGTGTAGGACTGAATGCACAGCCCAGCCCAGCCCGGGTAGTTCTGCGTTATCCTGAGTTGCAATGTAACCTATCTAATCTTGGCAGGCATAAATGTTTTAAAACATAGCTGAAATTCTGCAAAGAGTGCTAGGCAAAGAATGTGACTGCAAAAGTCACCTCAAAATCTTGCACTTATTTCTCACTTTCATTTGGTGTCATAAAAGACCTCAGCATCAATCATTAACAAGCTATTAACACATGCAGCTGATAAAAGTGTTCAAAGTCTGGTCAATAACAATGACAGAAATTCCTGGTTTACAGCTGGTTTAAGCTAAGTCTATGGAGCCCACACCAGTTATTTTCTTGGCTGAAAAGTGCTTCTGGGTTCTTTTGCTTTCATCCCTGTCTGTGTAACACACACAGAGGCTGCCTTTTCTCATCTCTGCTCTGCAAAACTTGTCCCTTCCCTCTGCTGCCTTTCCCACTCATTCTTAAAAGCAGTTTGCAAGCACACGGAGCCAGGAAATTATTTCATTCAAATGTCATATGATTTTAATGTTATTACCTGGTGGCGAAGGTGCTATCAAAGGAATGAGAAACCTCAGCTCAATTTGCAATTTGTAAACACAGTAAAATAGTGCCTATTAACAATAATGAACAAACAGACTGTAATTTAGGCAGCATTCTTCAAACATATCTCCTTCCAGTTTTCTAAACTGTACCAAAACTCAGCCATTCTTCTAGAATGAAAAAAGCCAGAAACAACTTTGGCTACCTGAATAAATATATATATAGCATTTTGTAATTCACTTGTTTTGATCATTCATTTTGTTAAATAAAATCTCTGATGTCATGAAACCTGAACAGCTGCTCAGTTAGCTCATTACTTGTATGTTACAAATGTCACTCAGGCTTTGGGGGGGTGCAGTGTGTTACTGATGATTTTCTCATTGTCCCTGTTGCTAGTAGCACTTGTCGATAATTGTACTTATTTGGTGATAGTTTCTTGCCGCTATGCAAAGGAATTTAAGGTTAGATTATATAGGAAATGGCATCACAAACAAAACAGGCTCAGAAAAACATGAAAACACCTAGCCTCCATCTGCTCAAGTGTGATACACTTCAGAGCTCCCATTTCACATGTAAAACAGAACATGATTTATAATTTATATCTAGTTGGTGCAATCCTTCTCAAAGAAAAAAAAAAATTCTTTGATGAAACACTGGCTTTATGTTATCATAAAACTATCGAGAAAATCACAGAACATTTGGCAATTTACCTCTACTACAGCATCTTTGAAGTTTGGATATTTATATTTTATGCACTTTTCAAATCAACTGTACTGCTCAACACAAACACAAAAAAGCAGAAGTGTGAGTCAACGCTGAAATGTAATTACAGCATTATCAGCAGTAAACCACTGCAGGTATTTACAGACCTCCAGGTAACAGTTAAGACCCAGTTCTAAAAAGATTTTAAATATTCTGTGTAGTGTGGAATTTATACAGTATTCTTGATTTATTTAAAATCTATAAAACATTTTTAAAAATCAAAGAAAAAAGGCAGAAGCAATGCACCTCCCAGATTCTGCAGAACCACCAGTCTTGCTTATAACTATGGGGCTTTTTTACTAACAAAATTAGAGGTTTTTGAGAGCATACTTGGGAGCTGATTCTGTACCCCTCATACCTGTGAATCACCTCAATGATTAGTACTGGTTGTAT
Source organism: Corvus kubaryi (assembly GCF_017639235.1). Taxonomy (NCBI): domain Eukaryota; kingdom Metazoa; phylum Chordata; class Aves; order Passeriformes; family Corvidae; genus Corvus; species Corvus kubaryi. The sequence continues at coordinate 8,614,320 of NW_024581093.1, read as the reverse complement.
GTAACGGGGTGAAACTCACTTCTGAGTAAAATAACCTTTAAAAGATTTAAATTAGACTTCTGCTGGGTCTCAGGAACAGAAATGAATTACTTATGTGAAAAGCCATTTCAAATCTACAGGATTATTTACTAACATAAAAGACACACGATCAAGGAGCAAATAGCAATGCAGGGTGTTGAAATCTGCAAGGATCAAGCTCTTGATCACACAGGAAAGCCACATGATCCTTTTCTTAAATTCTGTAATTTTCAAAGCACCTGTCCTGTGATGTCTCGGTTACAATCCTGGCTGCTGTGCTCCAACAGGCAGAGAAGTCAGAGTGGTTTGTCTTTGCTCTGACAGGTTCATCAACATACTGCAACTGAAAACACTGCACTACCACTTTGTTTTCAGTCCATTTACTAAAGGAATACATCATTCTGCTGTGATACATTTCTTGCCACTGGCTAATTTCTAAGGCTGTTCAGAGCAGTAAATAGGACTTTAAGAAGGGCCAGATGAGGGGAATTCTCAAATATCTTTCTTTTTTGCTTGTGACAAAACTAGGCAGAAAAGCTATTTGAAAAGTGTCAAAATATTGCAGGTTGGTTGGTTTGATGAAAACTATTATTTTCATATAAATGGCATTTTTGAAAAGCATCAATTAAATCTCCTTTAGCGAATCAGCAGATTTGTGACATCACCTTTTAGTATACTTATAGAAGGAAGAGATTTGAATTCGGTTTCCTAACTTTCCAAAATAAATTATATATATTTGCAGTATGGAAAAAAATAGAAAATTAGAAAGGTCAAAAGTAACATTAAAAAGGTCAAAAACACAATTCAAAAGCTTTTAAAATGTGATTTTGCAGGATTTTTTTTAAGTACCCTCTTCAGACTAGGGGGAAAATATTTTAAAAAATTGATCTTATGCAACTTAATCCAACTGGGCAGGGTTGCACTCCCCTCCTTGTTTATCAAGAGGCACAATTCAGTCCGAAGTGGGGGTGAGGACAAGGGGCTCTCCCTTCCCCAGCCGGCGGCAGGCTGTGCTCCCGAAGGCGTCACCTCTGCGGCTGCTCGAGGCTCTGGGCTCTGTGCCATCAGCACAATCGAGCTGAAAATTATTACATTCCAGAGAAATTGTAGTTTGTTCATATTTTACAAAAACATCTCTTTATTGATACAAGGAGTCAGGGTAGTAGCATACAAATTCCTGCTACATCTGGCCAGACTTTGATTTTACCATATGGATCACAACCCTCCTGTACAGAATGAGACTTCCAAAGGGTCCTGGAGGACCCTGGCACTCAAATACTGTTGATGCTCAGTGGCGTCTGTGAAGCAGGTCGTGACAAGCGATCAAATTAGGGTGTCCTAAGAATTTTTTACCCTTCATTTGAAAGCTGCCACCTGCTCATCTGGGAGACTGCTTTTCAGGCTCTCCTACTCCATTGCTACATGAAATAAAACAGATTCACAAGTCCTTTCATTATGCTTTGAAATCTCATCCACAGTGCAAACTACTACAGTCCCTGCAAAATCGGTGGAACTCCTCAGAGCTGCAATAACCTGGCATATTGTCAGTGAGGAAAACAGGAAGGTGAATAACTCTCATGAACAAGGATTTTATACAAAACCTCTGTAAGGGTTTCAGCTTTTGCTTTGTGAGCCAGCACGCTCACTTACATAAAGACGGAAGGCCACAACAGGAGCCTTGCTCTCCAGATGAGAAGTCTTTGCAGCAAGGTACAGATGCAATTGATTGCCTGGTGAAATGATGACATTCAAAAATAAGCAAAAGCGGTGCCAAATTTGTTAATTTGGTAGGCAGCATTGCAACAAGAAGAATGAGGCTGCTTATGAAAATGCTGCAGCTTCTCCTCATTTTTTAAGTTTTTAAATATTAAAGCCATCATTCAGGCACTTGCAGCTGTTCCACCGAGTGTTTCAGCCTTAGAGAGCAACAGCCTCTGGAGCACACCGGGGATGGCCACGGCTGCAGCACCTGTACCTGGGCAGGCCAGCACCTCCTGCGGGGCGATGACAGCATGGGAGGCTGATGCCTTCATGGGAGATCAAAGGAATTCTTGAGGGGTCAGGAGAGGATGACATGAGGGTCGGACAGCCGTACTGCTTGAGAGCCTTTCAGGCAGGTGATCCACTTACACTGTCATTTTTGGTCTATGTCAAGCAAGCATTTATTTTCTTTATAAAGTCGCTCTGGCTCAAAAAATGCTTTCACGTTACACCGGCAGCTTCTAGCTGAGTTCTGGGTGGCTGAGTTTTTATGTAAACGGGATCTGCAAGAACATGAAAGGAACCAATGTGCTTCCATTGGCATGCAATAGTTTCGGAAGCTTTGCAAGGGGATATATTTGTTTCCATGTGATTATTCCTCTATAAAGCAAGATTTTATTGGTTGATTTAAAGGAGCTGAGTGCTAGATGACTTTCTGAAATTACTCATTCCAGTAGAAACTGCAAGGATTTTCTCAGACTCCTTATACATTTCATACTGAAGATTTAATTTCAGTGACCAATCTTTCAAGGCCTTTTTTCCTTACCCCTCTATAAAAAGTCAGTCCTGGTTGAGTATGATATCTAAATCAAAAAAATGTTGCCAATCCACTACCTTCTAATTCAAGTAAACCTCAGCCAAGTCAAGATGATGGAAACCTGTCATACAACACGGGAGTTTACTGAATGCAAAGTCTGGGCCTGTCCAGCCTCTGCTACTTCACTCCCAGTGAAGGGAGTTTGCTAATTGCTCTTAAATTAACCTTTTAGATATACCTGCAATCATGCTTGAGATCTAGGGGTTTTAGCAAGTTGTTGAAAAGCTAAACAAAAGCACAATTAACTTTAAAACACTAAGGCAGCATGAACAACTAAGACAAGGTTTAGAGAGAATACGGTCATTATTTAAGCACTGTTTATACTTATATTTCATGAAGAATTTAGCCTTCAACATTAGAAAAATTATAGGGTGGGAGGCAGGAGTCAGGAGGGGGCATTAAAACCCTCCTCAGAGTTTTCATGGTTTCAGCTTCCTGAGAACTTGCCATTGCTATTCAGAGATGTGCAAAACTTCCATAAGGAAACTCTAAACCAGGAAAAGCTCATTTAGTTCAATTTAGATGCAATTTTAATTGAACCTGGGCTGATTTATGCTTTCAAGTAGAAGTCATAAAGAACTCATCCATTGCAACACAATTTCTTTTTGAAAATTACCATCTCCATCTTTCATCTCTCTTCCTGCTCTGTCAGCTGGTTTGTGTGGTCTTTTGAGACCTTAAAAGAGAACCAAAGTCATGGGGAAATAAAAGCAGCAGTTACTTTAGTTGAGGTTGCCAGCCCTGCTCTGAGACCCTGCCATGAATTTTGAAAAAAGCAAGGTAGCCCACTGAGCATCAGGAAGAGAGAGCTTAGAGTTATGTATCTGAACACTTTGAACTTAAAAGAGGTTTAAGGAGAGGAAGAGAGGAAGGAGAGGAAGAGAGCTGCAGTTCTGCCATTTACTTAATTTCAAAATAAAACTACTACTCAGGGTAAAAACGTAACTTTTCTTATACTACTAAAAGCAAAGCCACATCTGAAAAATATTACTAGCCAAAGGCCAGATTCTTTAAATATTTTGCAAGGACTGATAGCATTATGGATACTTATGTGAGTATTCTTGTCACAAGGGTGACAGGTTTAACTTACCCAGATGCATTTCAGGGGAATTCTCTGCTAACAAGAAAAGTCACATAAGAAAAAAGGCTAAAGCACAGAAGCTGGTCTCTCACATCTCCAGCTTTCACTGATCGTAAGTGGGTGCATGTGTCCCTGGAGACAGAATTTGCCCCTATCTGAGGACAACTATAACCCGTACACCAGGGTGCTTAAATCACTTATGTCCTGAGTTTAAGCAGCTTCTTCTATCCACACAGGTCCATGTTGCTTTATCAGCTCATTGCTGCTCATTTCAGGACTGTAATCTCAAAGAACACGGGCTCTCCTTTGTACCCACTCCAATGTCTAATTTTTTACGTTGCCTTCTTTGCTTTCATTTTATCCTCCAGCTATACATTCCACCTGGCAAGTCCTCTGTCACAAACACCCAGCTAGAGCTGATCCAGTATGCTTGCATGGGGAAACTAAATATCACCACACACACCCCCCATCCCCCCAAAAACCCTCCAAAAATCTGAGAAACATAGGGCGTGCATAAGCAAAGACAACTGATCTAAGTCAGTCCTTCTGATGCTAATCTTACTGCAAATAATATTCAGGGTACATGAGAAAATGTCAAATCCACACTACCTCACAATTGCTGGCTTTCACTCCAGCTTGAAACTAATCCAAAGAAAAAATACAAAGGAAAGGCTGAAAGTTCAATCATTATTTTGAAAGTTTAAAAGAAATAAAAATGTAGCTCCCTTGAAAATATGTTACTACATACATTACCTATATAATCTCACAAACTCCCAAAGTAATATCAGTGTCTACGGCTATTAAAGTTTATAGGTGCAAAAAGAATGCAATTAAAACAGGTTATATTTAAATAAAATAATTCCTTCTAATTAAAATGTAAATAAACACCTTATACAACATGGAATGTACTGTATAATTATTCTTCAAAACTAGAATTTTGTGATTAATAAAATAAACCTAAACTTTCACTGAAAGAGAAACATTTCTGAAATGCATCAGACTTGCACCCAAACATCTTGTCAGAGCAAAGTATTGGTGTTTTTAACACAGTCTTATTCCATTGAAGTTAAAGTCAGGTGAGTGTCTCCGTTCAAAAAAATCAGCACATAAAACACTTCCAGTTTCAGCATCAAAGATGTGTTTACTGCAAACACAGAAATGTAAGGGAAATGAAATGGTAAAAAGGACTGCAACAGTTTTAAGGACTTATTTTTAGAAGTTTTACATTGGAGACCTACTAACCACAAAGTCTAGTTTTCATACACAGCCCACATCAGCATTTCATCTCCTCTGCCAACTGGATGTCGCTGCATGTTTCCAATCCCTAGAAAGTTTTATGAAGGCAAAACGAACTTTAAATGACTGCTCTCCTCTGCTTTCTGTTCCTTGCCGGGTGCCATCCTGCCGAGCCCCCGGGCGCAGCGGCAGCCGCGGAGCCGAGCGCTCCCAGCGCAGCGCCCGCCCGCGGGAGCTCTCGGTGCCACGTGCGGGGCAGCGAGCGCAGCTCGCCGGCACAGGATGAGGCCCCTAATCACTAACAGCTCCTCTGGAAACTCTAGCAGAGATAAAAACTACAAAGACACTGTTGGTTCCAGTCCCCTTATTGAATTTTCATTGCTGCTTTTATTGTAACTATGAATTCAGCCCATAATGTCACGTGTTCTTTGTTCTCCAGCCTGACATACATTTTAATACCCAGCGCAATATCTGTGCAAAGACTAAGTGTGTTCATGTGTAGGAGGGTTAACACTTCACCACAAACATGGTTATAGTTATAGATTAAAAGCAACACTTTCAATGATTCTACAGCTTAATATTTCCAACTCCCATCTCCTTCTGAAGGTTCTCCGCCCCCGCCCAGGGCGCCCCCCCCCCAAAAAAAATCTCTGCACAAGAAATGCTGAGCCTACAAATTATGTCACTGACATCTGGAAAGAGACATGACTACCCAAGTAAAAAATAAACCCAACGGAGGTCATGGCTTTAACAGACTGTCGCTCTATATTTAAACTGATTGATTCATACAAAGACATAATTATAGAGAACATTGGAATCAGCAGCTCCCAGCACTCCAGACTGCAGGCACAATTGTGTTTACAGGAATTATATTTTAAAGACTACATCTGGTATAAGCTAATTGATACACTCAATATTATGATACACAATAATTTAAACTTAAATTGTGAATAATGTCTACTTATTTTCCTACCTAGATAATAACTTTCTTTCAACTATACATGATCGTGTATGATTTTTCAGAATATTCTTTGCATAAAATCTATTGGTTATGCAAATAAAAGGCTTTGGAGAATAATGTACAGTAACTAATTTGTATAATCAGTTTCCCTCAATTCAGCGTGATAATGATATGTAAAGCACATCACTACAGACTGTCTTTGAAATGAATTCTGTCTTAATATGCTAGTCAACTAGCCACTCGACCTTTGCACAGGCTCACTGTAAGAGGAGCAGAAAAACCCACACACATTCTTTCAATTTCTAAAGGGAAATTCGACTCTAGCCATAGAACAAAGAAAGAAGAAATAGAAGTAAAAGAAAATCAAAGAAAAAGTGATTTGGATTCAAGGGGATCAGATGTTTCATTTATTGCAGGTTGGAGACCTTCAATCAGTCAAATGAAAGACACATTTGTATTAAAATACCTACAAGGCAGAGAGAAAGCCTTGATCAGGTGTATTAGATTTAAGTTACAGCTCTCTCGCTGAGAGATGTGAACCTACCTTCCAGTCTATCTGTTCTCAATATTGAAGGTTTTCTGTGTTACAAACATTAGATGAAAGGTAGCTTGCTTGCCTTCCCACGTATCTGCTGGATATTAACTGTACATTTGAAGCGTGCACTACAAGGAGACGTGAACTCGGTGTGCTCTGCAAACAGTCACTCCTAGGAAGGGACACTGAACCCGTGTCAGGGATGTGACACCAAGGGCAGGGGGGAGGCTCGGCTGCAGAGTGGCCATAGCTCCATTGGCCACCAAAAACCAGTGCTTCTGAACGTACAGCTCCTCTTTGCTTTAGTGGAAAACACATAATTTGTCCTGTGACAGGGCTGTGAGCCCTGTTATACAGGTAGATAAAGGAATGCCATGGCAAGAGCCCCTGCCCTGGTTCCTGCTGTGTGAGGACAGCAGTGTTTTGTTTGCCTTCTCATTACATATTGTGCAGGTGGTAACAAAAGCCAACCCCTGACCTTATTCCTCACTTTTCACACCATCCCTTCCTCACAAAAACTCCTTGAATCCCCTGTTCTTGCCCAGACATGCAGAAGAGCATCAAGCCTGATGGCAGAGATCAGGTCTTCTTCAGCTACAGTCCTAGCATAATAGATTTGTTTTGATTGCCTGGAGGAGGATCCCAAAGTGTTTTATAAATTGGTTACCGTTGCTTGTAAAATACTGAACCAACATTATTCAAAATGTTTTATCTTATTAACGGGTGCTGTTCAGAATAGTTTTTGGTTTTGATTAAACTTCATCAAAGATCAGTCCAGAGGAAATGTTCTGTAGAGAGACAGAGGCTCCATTGCTGCTGGTTACATCACTCATCTCAATTTGTGAAACCCACACCCAACCATTGCTCTGAGTTACCCAGAGCAAGGATTTGAACCTGGATCTCTCCTAGAAGCGTCAATAGCTGCAGTCACTGAGGCACTGCCTCTTCCAGCAAGGAAGCATTGTCCCTCCTTTACTTTGTCCCAATATAAGGAACTTAAAAAGGCCACATACGACACAAAAATTGTCCTTTTGCCTTTTGTGAGTTGGCACAGACACCAAAAAGCCAGAACGCTAGCAACTACTGCCAAAGTGGATTTGCACATAAGCTTTAGACCCAAGTATTGGTCATCTCAACCCAAAGACAACTTCTTTCTGCCATTGTGAAGAAAATTTCAGTAATTTAAAAATGAAATTAATCCCATAGGTGCCTATATTTGGTCCTTTGGCAAGAGGAACACATTACACAAATAAATGTGTAGGTTTTAGAGAGATTGTTCACTGGGAAGCCAGCTTCCCCACCTTGTTTCTCAGACTTCATCCCAATGTACAACTATTGCATTCCACAAAGTAAAACACCAAAAACACAGTCTTAACTCAGACCCCAGTTTTAAATATTACCTTCTGATATCCAATTGGCTTTTTAAACAAGCCACTGTAGCTCTGATTCCTGCTTTTATGTATGCATAGCTGCAGATATTGTGTAGTAATATGAAAATTTTAAGGCTGTTCTGCCTGTTAAATAACATCACAGAATAGTCTGAGTTGGAAGAGACCCAGAGGGATCATCAAGTCCAACCCTTAAGTGAATGGCCCATATGGGGATCAAACCCATGAACTAGGCATTATTAACACCATGCTTTAACCAACTGAGCTCTCTGTCATTGTAAACTTTAGCTGATTTTTCATTTATAGAGCCATAAATTCCCCATCAATCCAGCAGAGGGGTAATTTTTCTTTTGCTTCCTTATCTTTAACACTTACTTTTGAAAGAAATAAAAGTAAATAGTCCCCAATAAAATTTGAATAATGTCACATATCAGTGCTACATAGTCATTGTTTCAGAGCTGGTCAAAGGGTGAAAAGACATAAATAGAGGACTTAAGTAAAATTTATTTTCCTTTTATTATATATATTTGTTTGTTTGTTTGTTCTATTAAACAGAGGACCTATAATAATACAACTTCCAGGCTGAATGGGGGAAATCTACACAAATACTTGTATCTTCCTTAAAAATCATGGTAACACATCATCCCAGCTTCACAAGTGGGTTATACAGCAACACCAAGTACACAGCAGCAAAGCTGACAGACTAAGATAAATTCTGCACCTCAGATACGGTATTTCATGTACAGTTTAAGTCTGCTCAGAAGGAAAGGAGTTATAACACAAGGCTCCATCTTTAACAAAGTGAACAAAAGAACACAATACTGTGCAATGAATTCCAGAGGGGCTTCATTCTATTTAAATTGAAATCTCTTTCAGTGCATGAACATTTAATGGTTTAGCTTGATATGTCTTTTTTCCATATACAAAAGATCAAAACACAAATTTATTTCTCCATCTAAAGAAGTTTGTACTTTATGTTAGGTGAAGTGGTCACAGAAGAAGAATGTACAAATTCTCCATGGAGTGCACAGGGGCAGAGCAACCCTCTGTGACACTCTGTTGTGCTTGAACCAAAACACAAGATGGTAGGGAGGGCACTGCCTTGCCTTTGGGAGAGCAGTGCATTGGAAGGAGGGTTTATCAGCACCTGTCCTGCTGTCCATGTTCCCACCATCTCCATAGGACTGAGGAGCTCTAATCCATAACTGAGTAACAAAGGGAGAGAGGGCAGACCATTGCTATTGCTCCCCCAAACTATAATATAGAGAGCAGAGACATGCCATCTAGAGAGAGACCTGTGCAGAAAAGCCAGCACACTCTCCCCAAGCCATAGAGCTCCTGGAACAACATGACAAAACCCTGTTTTGGAAAGAAATGGCAAAAATATAAACCCTACTATGTTATGAAATGAGGCAGATTTCTCTAGAAGCCCAGTGACCTCAGTGGTGCATGTCTGAGTCCTGATATTGTTATTACTACACCAGCACCATTCTTAGAAATGTGGCAGCACACACTGTTAGATTATTTGCAGCTCTTGCCATTTGCCTTCTGAACAATTCTGATCCAAGCAATAATAAAAGCAGCAAGACTGAAGCTTCATCAAACGTCCAAAAGTAGTCTTAATGTTTCTTGAGCAGACATCAATTTTCACCAAATTTTCTGAATATCCTGGTTAGCACATTTTAAAAACATCTGGATGCCTTACAAAGCTGTTGTCCAGAAAACATGAGACTATTTGCCTGTCAAACACCAGCGAGGGCTTGCTGTAGGCCCAGAAAAACCATGTCCTGAGAAACTCCAACAGTCATCCTGCCTTCTTACACAGTGGATGGATCCATGTCTCAAATCTTAACCTTCAACTAAACCTCAGCAAAACATACAGAATTATACTGATGTAGGACCCATTTCATGTGGGGAATGTCATATGATATTTAAAGCACTTCTGAGTCATCACAATAAACAAACCTGCCTTCTGTGGGGGAATCACCTAAAGATTGGTGATTAGTTAATTGAGCAAGTGAAAGGTTTCCTGTGGTAGTGTCTATGAAGAGCAAAACACTGTCAGAAAATACTGAAAATTTTCAGGAGGGCTCGTGAAATCCTTACTTCTGAATTACCTGTAAGCAGCTCCTAAACAGGAGCTCAGCCAACCCTACCTAATGAAGGCTGCAGGAACTGTGAACTTCCCCTGAAGGGAGGAGGGCAGAGCAGCAGGTAGGGTTTTCTAATGACCTGTGGTTGAGCAAGGCCATTCAAAACTATGTTAAGAGATCACAGTTTTACATGGCTCCAAAGGTTTTTAGCAGGGAGTACAAAACCGCAACTCAAGCTCCATCTAAAACGAGAAAAAAAAAATCAAATAAGGAAAGGTTTGCCTAAAAGAGAACCTCAGTGTTCTACTCTATATTTGGACTTCTTTCAACTCACATTCAGTGCAGTGAAAATAAGACTGTTCTCTGAGATTTTAGTAGCATAACCTACATTTTGTATCAGTTCATTTCACACATGAGAACATCCTGCAATGAAGAGACAGGGGTGTATGGGCACTGGCAGTCATGGAAGGAACAGCATTGCTGTGCTGGCACTGCAGAGGAGGGACAGCCTTGTGCCCAGACTGAGGTTCAGGGTTCACTGCCATCACCTCCTCCCTCCCTGGACAAGAAAATTGTCTCCTGGCCTCAGAAGCAGCAGAATGTTTGAGAGGGTAGATTATGCCTTTAGCAAAGCTGCTGGATTCTTGTCTCGAGGGAGAAATCTGCTTTTACCCCCACATAGACACTGATTGCTAGAAGGATACTCTCATAAACAAAATGCTGGAGACCATGGAATCTTCAGCCTCCCCTTTCTGCCCAGCTTCCAAATGTAATGCACGAAACAGCAGGGATGTATGCTGGCAAAACGTCCTTGAGTGCACAGCAGATGTGTGAGAACATATCATGGACAGCAACATGAACCAGCAGTTCTTGCTAATCTGCCCACACTGTTTCAGGCATGCAGCTAAACTTTAAGGATGGAATAATCATTTTCTAATCACAACTTGCCAAAACAGGGCAGAATGACAGCTCAAACAAACAGAATCTACCGTCTAATCTAAGATGAATCCAATTTCTTTTTTTATTGAATATTAGAGTATTTTAGGAGACCATAACCTGACATATGCCTCCAATTTTTGGTAAATAATCACAGTAATTTTTGCTTTGATGTAGAATATGTGAAAAGTAAGAAATATTTTCCAATTCCAGACTTTCATCCATGGCAAATCATTGTATCAGATAATCTCAGAAATATCTGGAACTTTTTATAATCTAAAGTCTTTAGCTATACAACGTTATTGTCTCACTTGTGGCCATTTCAAAAACAGAATAAATTGAAAATTAAAGAACAGTATCATAACCTATGATATAAGGGGTTTGAGGCCAAAGCAAATTAATTTATATCTTAAAAATAAATAAAGGCCTTACTATTGCAGAAGAATGCTACCACCACACTGCAGAGCTGAGCTATCAGATGCTGTCCCATCACGGCCACTTCCTTACCCAATGTCATATCTCCTGTACGTAACAGATACATTGCATAATGTTACAGATGGCACAGGTCGTAACAGTCAGGATTACATTTATTAAAATCAGATGAAATGCTTATCACTAGATTCAATGCATTCCATGCAAGGTGACCTGAGTTTCTTTTTTCTGACCACTACTGTAAGATTTTCCTGCTGTAGAAAACAGCTACAGTTAATTGTTACTGGGCACTGATGTCAATTATCACAGACTCCCGCTGTAAACTGACTTTCATAAATGCTTGAGTTTACAAACAAATTGGATCCTCAGTGTCACTATTTTATTTAATTTCACTGCAATTATTCCTGCAAATATTTTTGTTCACATGAGGGCTGGAGCAACGGCTGGTACCTTCACAAATCATTATTCACATAGAAACTGCTGCATATGAGTGTCAGCAGTGCTCTTTCCTTTTGCACGATCTTCAGTTAAAATAGTTGTGGACAAGGCAAGGGACTGAAAAAACCCAAGCCCGTAGCAACACCCACTTCTTCCATTAGCCTGAACCTTCACCGTCAGATAGAAAAAGCACCCAAACACCCCCACAGCCCCCATGAGGTGCAGCACGTACCAGTGACTTCCCACCAGTCACTTCTGGCTGCTCCTGAGGCCTGGGAAGGGGCTTTGTCTCAGGGGGGGCACAGGCTCCAGCCCAGGCTCCCTACTACCCAGCCTGAATATTTTATATTTATTTCTCTCTCCCCTCCTTTGTGGTAGCAGTTGTAAATCCACCTTTCTCAAAATTCAATAAAAAATTAATTGAAAAGAAAAAAAAAGAAACGAGAGAGAAAAGTCATTTCAACCCCAACAATAAAAGGCCAATTGACTTCTCAATTTTCTAGTGGGCAGGAGAAGAAATCAGGTATACGCAGGGAGAAACTCAATTCTCCAAAGCTCTCCCCTTGAGGAGTTCCAGCCCTGCCGTCTCAAGGGTGCTGTGTCCCCTACCACTCGCTCAATTCCAGCTGGGTATTATTTTCTCAGCTCTGAGGGAAGCAAGAATTCATTCTGCATTATTGATGACTCCGGCTCAGCCGCTGCGAGGGCCTTGGTTCAGCGCTCACCACCGGCTGTCACTCACCCGCGCCCATTGCTCCCCTACTGCCAGGCAGGCGGCTCCTTTCCCCTCCCCAAACATCTCCCTTTCACACACAGCCAAAGAAAACAGCTGAAGCAAAACCTGGGGGCCATGGCACAACGACAGACCTCACCCCCATTAAAGCATCAGCCACGTGAAATCGTGCGTTAAAGGCAGAAGGACAGGAATGGCTGCGAGGGAAGGGGCCTGGGAAAGCAGTTTGGCACCGTGGGGCAGTCGACCCATATTTCAACTGATCCCTCTTGCCAGGAAGTTAAACATAACACTGACCCCCAGACCACGACACTGAGGCAGACTGAGCTTTCTGAAATCTTCTGAAAGAACAGATCTGACCCCAGAAACAGCAAACCCTGACTGAGCACCTGTCAGGGCAGGGGTAGGGGACACACTCCTCACAGGGATGGATTCCTCCTTTCCTCTTTCTGCTCTTTGCCTCTTGCCCTTCTTTTTCCTTGGTTGTTTTGTGGGTTTTACCTTCCTTCTTCTACGCCCTAAACAATTATTTCATTTTCTTTTAGAAATCTCAGCACTGAACACCTACAGTTATAGAGGCTGTACAGTAGTAATGAAGCCTCAGCGTTTCAGGCAGGAATGCTGGAGGTACATTTATTTAATGAAAATGCACCACAGAGCTGGTAATTGCCAACTCGAATTGGCATCCATAGCCAGTGAAATGCAAAATACATGTGCAGTTTTTTAGAAAACAGTTCAGTCCATCAATGTAGAGCTGAGTTGCAAGTTGTAGAGTAGTTCAAGTCCAGTCCCTAAGAGCCTCATGGGCTCTTAATCCACTAATTGCTCCACACTGACATGCTAGATCAGTAGTTTGATTATGGGATGTAACTGTTTACAAAGAACTATGCCACTTTCCTTGGTTTTAAGAAAAACAGAATTCATAGTCACAGGTTCACAACTAAAAAGCAATAATATACTTGGTTTATTCTAAATTAATTGAGAGAAACATCAAGTTGATTTTTGTGATACAGGTCTAGAATAACAAGTAGTTTCTTCCATGTGCTTTTATATAGTTCTAGGAAATTTTGGGAGGAAAACCTTTTTAAATACTATAGACATTTAGTATTCAGGCAAAGTGTTAGATCTGAAGTTTCAAAGTACCAAAGGAAGGAAGTAAAAAATTTGTATTCAGGTTCATACTCTTCTCCTTCCTAGAGCTAGAGGGCTTGAATCAGCAGGTCCCCTCTGCTTGTAATAGTGCAAGAAAAAACCTTTTAAGAGTTCTATAATTATATCTTTATTTCTGTGTGTATATGTATCAGCTGAAATTGTCCCTGTATTACTTACAATCATGAATGCAGAATGGGAACAGCAGTAGAAGCTCCCCTACTTGCCCAATTTGTGGATGTTTTACATAATTGATTTCTAAATATTGGGCAATGCCTATTCACTAAGGTTAGTATATTCTGGCTTCCCCACCCCCAACACCCTCCTTTTATGGCCTGTGCAATACCTGAACAGCTTGCGACCTTTGAATACCTCTGCCCAAACTTCTTATATTATCAGTTTTAACCGTGCCCCTCAAACTTGCCCAAAACAGGGAGAGGCAGGAGTTATTTGAACTGTTCACTGAAAGACAGCAATTTAAAGAACCTCTACAATGAAATTCTATCTTACTCACCCAGTTTCAACGATTTTGAAAAAAGCACCTAAAAAAAAAAGTTCAGCAATTTCACACAGTGGAAAACAGCCCAGGGCACAAGAAAACTAAAACCAAACAGTTTGCCGTCAGTGCTGTAGACTATGTTCAGTAAAAACAAAAGATCAAACAAGTTCTGTAATCATTATATAAAGCACATTTGCTATGGCATGTGAAGAAAACATACTTCCTTCCTAATACTAATTAACATTAGAGAGTTGTGGGCTGAAATGCAGGATAAAAATAGCTGTTTAAACTAATCACTCAGCAAGATGTAAATGTTACATATAAAGTATACCTAACGGGTTGGAATATTTATCCCAGAAGTAAAGAAAGCTTTCACTGCTCATGAATTATAAAAGTTTCTCTTCCTGCCTTGCTGCAACAATGTATGGACTCTTTGCAAGCATGAAATGGCCCTTCATAGAAAGCCAACAGTTTTCCTTATTTGTAAATATTAAAAAAAAATTTGGAGTTGTGGGGAGCAAAGGAAAGTGTGGGCAGAAAACATAACACCCAACTGTTTTATAAACAGCACACAGATATTCCAACTGCCTTAGCCACACTGTGACTGTCAGCCAGTGTCCAGGCTGGAGAGTTGTAGACACTGCAGAAAAAGCCACAGCTGACTGCAGGACTTCACCCGAGCAGCACTTCTACATCTTCTCAAAGAGCTTTCCTAACACACACAAACCAAGCAGCTCTGCATAACAGAGGGTGGCATTCTTGGAGCTACCTTTGTTTCTCTGAAATTATTTCTCCTTTCCAATGTGCTCCATGCTTCCACAAATAAATTCTGGCAAATGTTATTCTTCTTGTCACCTCTAGCTATTCTTTTACCCTTCCTCATCCTATGGCTGCCCCACTGCCACCAGCACCCTGTTCAATGGCTCCTCACAGGTAAGAAGGGAAGGTGTTCAGTGACTGGCATAACACCAAGCAGACCACCAAAGTATCCAAAATACTCCTGAGTATAAACTACATTATAAAGTTCAGGAAGCCAAATGTTATTGAAATAATATTTCAATAGTTTCCTAGCAACAACGTTTCAGATATTTACTAGTAATTTCCCTCAGCAAGAATTCCAGGTAGGGTAACAACTGGAGAAAAGGTGTTGAAACGTGCAGTGCTTAAGCATTGCACAGCTGAAAAGGCAACACATTTCTGTCTGTTTAGAGAGGTACAGTATTTCCATCCTCCAGGATTTCTAAGAACCTGTTGAGCTCGTCTAATACAGATAGCAATGAAATATGTTCTTAAATCACAACAGTGTTCTGCAGGACTCAGCTGAAACATATCAGCAAAGCACATGAAAACATTTCTGGGATCCCTGCCCCCCTCATCCCACATTTGGCTGCTTTGGGCTGGACTCAGGAGTGCTTATTCACACAGCAGAAACTCATCACAAGAAGATACACTTGACATTGGTTACATGGGGGCTGTATGAAGACAAGGCTGTCCATTGGGTGCTAGGCTAATGAAAAAGAAAATGGTGGGGTTTTTCTTCATAAACCAGGGAAATAAAACACCCATCCTGAGCAACTTCTGTAATCCCAGTCAGATCCCAAACTCAAACTACCTGGCACTCCAATCTCCTGCATTACCATTTCAGTCTATCAAGACTAAATAAATGAAAGCAGTCTGTAGGAGACACAGACTACAACCCACGACAGCATGTTCTCTATGCCCTCTTCCAGGATTTTGTCAGCAGATGCTTTAGACCAAGTAAGCAGATGAGCAGGAGCTCTGATGGAAAATCTCCAGGAGCAGAGGCTTAACCTGATAGAAAGGGAACACTGTTCAACAGCACTGTTTAAAATTAGTCTAAACTGACAAGGTAATTCAAATAATCTGGCCATGTAAACTGAGTCACAAGGCTTCTAGGCCAGCCAAACCACCCCCCTCCCCCAAAGCAAAACCAAAATCACTGAAATTTAAATAGCAATTAGGCATCATGTGTCCAAGTGCTTTCCTAAGATAAATTCATTCCAATGAAAATGGAACTGTTCGGGGCAACACAAACACCACCTCTGCTCCATCTTAAAACATGATTCATACCACTAAGTGCTTTGTTTCCCTCTTGCAGCATGTAATGTTTGGACTTCTTAAAAGGGTCATATTGAATTAACGGGTTCACCTTGAAACCACACAGTGGAACAAAAAGCTGTGTGCCAAACGGCACTCCAGAGGGGACCAGCTTGCAAGAATGCACTTCTCCCCTGTTCAGTAAGAGGAACAAGTGTTGTGACAACCTTTAAATGCTCAGTTCCAAACCACAGATCTTCTCCCATGTTCCTTTCAGCTTGCAGCAGAGTGTCCAGAATGTGCAGGCTGCATTATGAGCACCAGGCAGGAGAGCCCGCAGGGAAGCACTGGGGGAGCTGCATATCTAACCACAGACATATTGCAAGGATCAGCTATCAGAGACTGGTTATATGGCTGTCACAGCTCATTGGATTTCTTTGTCTTTATCCACTGTAAGCATTTAAAAGAAAGCCCTGTGTTCCCATGTCTAAAAGTATTTGGTAAAGCTCATATATCTTCTAAAGGGGAGGGAGCAAGAAAAAACCTCAAAATTCTGACTTAAAATAACCTGAAATAATAGTGGTTTTCTTCAGAGCTGAGAACAAGTTGTGGAGAGAGTGACAGTGGTGGTAACATCTTATAAGGATTTAGTTTACACATGTGACCTATTTGATGCATTGTCTCAGTCATGTAGTGCACAGGGAGCTGGAAGTGTAACAACAGATAAAAGATACAGCTTACACTGCTGAAAAAATGTGAGCCATTTCAGCCTCTCTTGTACAGCTATGAATAGCTCATTCACCGAGGGAAGATTTTTCCAGAGGAACACAATCCAGAAAGTTCCTCTGAAGAGAATTTTTTTCCAAATTATAATGCTGAGCATCACTTACGCAGAGTCCCTCAATAAACATTTTGTGAAAAAAACCATTTGGCTCTCTTCTAGGAATTGAAGTTAATCTAGTGAGTCTCAACACTGACTCCTGAGACCAAAATCAGGTAGGTCCTCACAGCAGGAAGCACACAAGATTTCAGAGCATTTGCTGTATTTCACAGAATAAAGAATGAATTAGAAGGAGCATTTCAGTATGGAAGTAGGCTGACTTGAAGGGGGCCTGGCCATCTATCCTGTGATGCAAGCAGATTCACAGGATGATTATTTCTGTGTTTGTGTGTGTGGACTCATGTAAAACATGTAGGTGCTTTAATGAGCATCTTCCTTCTGCAAGGTTCTTCATGGTGATGGATAAATGTCAAGGAGACTTCAAAAAGTTCCGCCATGGTGCATGATTAAAAGAACAAGTGGTAAAGTAAGATTTTCATCAATAGAGTCTGCTTCAAACGTCATCTTTGCATGTGCTCCAGCACTACACATCCCACGTGCTCCTTGGATCATTCAAGACAAGGCTGCAGCACCTCCCTGCAGCGGGAGGGAGGCTGCCCTGCATTGAGAGCCCTGCACTCGCCAGGGAGCTTTTCCAGAGCTGTCTGCTCAGAGCACAGCAAAGCACTGGCACAGTGTGAACAAATGAGTTCTCACTTGAGAATCTGTGAGGGGAGGTCTCAGGTGCTGCCTTTGCTTCTGAACAAAAAAACAAGGTGGGTGGTACTTGCTTTATCCCAGCAGCTAACTCATCAGCTGTGCAGCAGCAGCACCAACATGTAGAGCAGAGCCCTTGCCCCTAGGAGTTTGATCCATGAAAAAGACAAGGAACAGCAGTAAGAAAACCAAGACACAGAAGCAAATGCAGGCAAAGCTAGTCAGCCCTCCTGGCACTGCTCACAGAGCACCCCCAGCCTGACCACTCACAGTCATGAGAGAGAGATAAAGAGAGAAGTTCTCGATGCAGTAAGATGGGAAGATTTAAGGGACGACAGATTTGGAGCTTTTCAGAGAAATCCTCCTTAGTCCTCCACAACTATTTCTCCCTTTCTGTCCTTCCACCTTATTTTGCCCTTAATCTCACTGTGCATTTTTTCTCCCAGCTCAAAGAGCGAACTCACAAGGGAGCCAGATGTGCTGAACGTATGAGTATAAAGAGGCAATCTGCATAACAACAAGAACCATGTGAAATAATCTCATTTTTCCCATCTTGCTTCTATTTTTTTTTTCCAGTGGAAAGAAATAAAATATAGACCTAGATCATGGTGTGTTCTTTTCAAAGCAGTTGCATTTTCTTTCATTCCTTCCTCCACCTTTGAGGGTTTGGATATAATATATGGCTGTACAAATACTTCCCATCCACATACATGGATGTATTACTGTTTTGCAGCTGTATTGCAAAGATCCTTTCTCTCCATATGATATCATCTGAAGTGAAAGACAAGTGCCCCCTATGGTCAAGTGAATAATCTATTGTTTAAATTGCAATTATACTGTATAAATGGAGTCCCATTAGTTTCCCTGTGAGTACAGTGTAAGCCCAAAGAACTCAGTAAGCAGCAATTTTGAGGAGAGATAATCATGAAGGGAGAAAAAAGAAAATTGTTGGCCTGTTATCTGTAAAAAAGGATGATTCTCTTTTGATCTATGTTGTTAGAAGCCCATAGGGGATGCTGAATACAGAGATAAGGCTCTTGGTCAGGGTATTTGGATACACAAATTTGAATAGTATCTTAGCCTGGACTACACACTCCTCTAAAGAACTGATATTTTCTCTCCTTATATAACAAATATGTTTCACCAGCTTCCTACAGTCAAAGATCCAAAATTGGAAGCAAGAGGAATCTCCATAGAGAGGAGTTTCACAACGAGGGATGCCATCTTCTCAGTTGTATTGACAGTGAAGAAAGGAAAGTGGCTCAAGAAGCAGAAAAAATATTAAAGCTTAAGTTCAGGTGTCCAAGTGGTCTCTGGAAAATCTTCTCTCTTCACCTATTAAGGAGACTGGATTGTGCAAGTACCTTGAACCTTAAGCACCGAGCACCTATAAAATTCTGGCCTCAGCTGTGGGTGCCGAAGACCTACAAAAGCAGCCAAAGAAAATCTGGTCTGCTGGATCTTACCCAAAACCAGTTGAATCAAGTTTTGGACTGGCTTTAAGAATTTTTGCTACAAGACGTAGGAAACTGGATCTTCCCCTTGTGCTGTGCACCACGCAAACGTACCCTGAGAGAGAGCCAGCAGCACTCCCAGCCAGAGGAGAGATGGAGAGGGAGCTGTGGTCACAGCACATTGGTTGCAGGGCCATGATCAGGAGGCAGTATTTACTTAAAAAGTGATTAAACATTAGAATTTAGTGCCTCTGATAATTTTGCCATTACCAATGTATTGCTTTTATGTCCAGCCTACTTTATTCTGTTCATTGTTCAGAACAGACCACCACTGAAGTTGTCATTTTAAAATATTCTCCACTGTGATTAAACAGCTGCTGCAGTCAAGTAGTTCTATCTTCTATCAAAGTTTGTAAATCACAGTATTTTAAAAAGATGCGAGAAGAAAATAATCCGGTATATAATAGTTACTTGATTTTTTACATATGTGTAGAAAAAATAAGCACATTAGATCTCTAGCCTTTAATTAAAAAAGAGTTGGGGGGAGGGAGTAATATCTTAATAAGTAACATCTGACCAAAAAGTATTTAGTAAATCATACCCTAAGTGTGGCCAAAAACTGTAAGATTTACTGCAAGTAAATCATTATTGCTATCTGAGTCTGAATAGCTTCCATCTGATTTCTGTATGGAAATACACTCCAAAGAAGCACGGCCCTGAACTTCAAAGGACATTCGGGATGCTACTAATTTCTGTATCTGACAGTGTGATGCAATGTTTGGATTTGCATCTCTGCACTTCAAAGTGTGGCACTCTCTAGATAAGGTCTCTGTTTATTTTGACATGGATTCACAGAGGTGAACAAGAAAGCAGCACCCGAAACAGACAGTAACTCCCCCAAAAAGCAGGAAAAAAACCCCAAACCAACACAACAAAAACCCCGATCCTGCTCTGTTTGCTTCTCTCTGAATTCAGTAATGCCCTGGAGACTAAGGATTACAGAGGAAGAGTACAAGTCATGGTTGCAGTACTTCAAGTAATCTCCAGTGTCCAAAACACAGTGTCAACATATGGTACTCAAATGCAGATTTGGAACATCTTTGAAGAAATATTGAATCTGACTAATGGGTAAAATGCAGACCTAGCTGCCTTTTTTTCTTTATTATTTCATACTGAGGTTGTCAGAATTTCAAGTGGGGCAGCTAGATGCTAGTGCATCTTTACTCTGTGAATTTTATGTAAAAAATATCACCAAGATGAATTCTGATAGCCCACTTTACTTTTTGCCTGGCAAGACCAGGATCCCTACAGGATAATGACATAAAAGCTTTTTGCTATTTTATAATGACACTTAAAAATTCACACTATACATGTGCACAATGTCTCTCACATTGTAGTCCTAAAGA
The DNA here is from genome assembly GCF_017639235.1 of Corvus kubaryi. NCBI lineage: Eukaryota > Metazoa > Chordata > Aves > Passeriformes > Corvidae > Corvus > Corvus kubaryi. The sequence continues at coordinate 8,593,788 of NW_024581093.1, read as the reverse complement.
AAACTCTAAATGCAGGGATATGTTCACAACTGCAGTACAAATCTTATTCATACCATCAAAACACATAAACAAGTCTCCTGCAACTACAGCTCCTAGAACTGTTCTGACTTCCCCTGTATAAAACATCAAAGTACTTTTCAATACAACAGCTGCTGACCAGGACCATATATACAACTGCTATAATTATTTATAATTAATTAATTAAGCACTGACCATGTTCCACAAAAGCAGTTGGGAGAGAAAAAAATTCTTACAAATCTGACAGAACAGAGAGGTGTTAGGAGCCAAAAGGGGAAAAATCTTTAAGCTGAAAATCCAAGAGGAAATTGCTGACATTTTGAAGCCTTGTGTAATGTAGGTTCAAACAGCTGCACCTAAGTTACATTATGTAAGATACCACTGTCACTAAGGTTCCTAATTGTGGAGTAATTACCAGGTACCTCATACCCTAGGTACACACTGTCCTTATAATTTAGTTCGCATAATATGCCACTACATGAAAAGGATTGTCTTTGTATTTAACCATCTTTGATTTTTTTAGGGTTTTAAGGAAAAAAAAGAAAAAAAAAATATCAAAGCTAACAGGACTCAGAAGATTTGTGTAATAAACATCATATGCAGATTTTTATTTCCCAATTCAGCTGGAGACCAATGGAGTATTTTGAAGTTTGATTAAGGCAGTTAAGCCTCTCAAAAGTTCCTGTTTCAACATTAAAAATAAGTTGTGTGGTACTGTTGTATTAATTTTTTTTTAAAAGGAATACCACATTTCATTTGCTCAATTAAAAGACCAAAAATCAAATAGTGCTCAAAGACTTCAAAATTAGAATGCTACTTCTTACTCATTATGAATAGTTATCATTCTCTCTGTGCCATATTTACGCATATTCCCAAATCCCTTGGTCCTTCCTGAGACAAAAAAAGGTCAGCAGGAGTTTTGACTACATCCTTCAGGATTTGGCCCATATGGAATTAGAAACCTATATAATTCCAAACATTTTCTCTATTATACAGAACTCTTACATACTTAAGCAACTTCGTATTTAGAACGAATCTCAGAGCTTAAATGCAACTCGCATCTGGATCATAGATTGTGCTGCATATTATACAATCTGCAGTTACTGGAAATGTTTGTATCCTTTACAGAGAAAGAATGATTCATTTCATAGAAATTTTCATCTGCTATTAATCTTCCAGGATATAGTTAGTGTTCTGATATTTTCAGATATTGTTTTATGGAGGGATTTAAAGTAGCTCTCCCTTGGCAGCCTGCAAGATTACTCAGTGATTATAAGCAACTCAATACTGCATGACAGCATTTCCATGCAAGGGACTTACAATCATGTTTCATTAATTCAGCTTGAATGAAGCCTCATTTCAGGCCTTGAGGAGCTTAAGATTTATGTGAAATTAATAACATAACAGATGTCTTCACAATTTGGTTCCTCTGAAAAAAACTGATTACTTTGAAAACTTCAATGCTTTAAAATGCAGACTGAGGGAGTTTTTACTCTAGGGTAAAGAGTTACTCGTTTATATCAACTGAATCTCAGAACTAAGTGGAATTTAAATGTCAGATTTATATTAAATAGTCATATTCACCATTATTACATGTAATAAACAAAAGCTTACTACTTTCATTAATAAGCAGTGTTGGACATTTAAACTAAAGCTCAGAGAGATAAAGTCAGCACCTTTGCTAAGCAGTAGGAGTAAGTGAGACACAAGGGAGGTAAAAAAAGAATATCCAGGAAGCCCTGGGTTTTTTATCTTTGTTTCTGATAATTTAATCATCTTTTCCTCATAGGAAAACAAAATGCATCTGTGCTCACACAAAACTCCCCACTTTATAAGAGTTGAAGCTGTCTCTTGTGGATGCACATGCCTAAGGCCAAATGCCTTCTTTCTTTCACAGGACACTTTAAACGCTGGCTTCTCTTCTTTTTTTTTTCATTTTTTCAAAAATTCATTTCTTTTATCTAGGCTTCAGCCACACTAGGTGCCTTGCAAGCTGAATTTTAACGCATGTATGAGCAAGGGGTTTATCTTTAAGGAAACTGTCTATGCGATTACTTCTCCAAGTCCAAAAAAAACTAATTGAAATAAAAATTATCTGTTAGCTTTGCTTTTTGATCCGATATGCTGAAGGGCAGGGGGAACAATGCATTTTTGATTCACACACTCAAGTACAGCTGATAGGATAGTCACTGTGATGGTTCGATATGCAAATACGTTACATTAAGGGTTGAAAAATTGACACAGTGCAGGATATTACAGCTAAGACACTATCAGCAAAATCATAACAATTAGCTGTTTGATTGCTGCAGACACGGTTCATGCACCAGCCTCACATTTATAATGAGGTACCCCCGATCCCTTTCTTGTCTCGCCCCACCCTGAGCACCATGTCCACATTGATACGAAGCCTCGCCAAGAGGTAAGGGCTCCGAGATAAAGACGAAATATCAAAAGCATTAGTATAAATTACAATTGTACATTATTAGCTATTTAATTACATGAGATATCAGAGTGGAGCTTGCTGATTTCATGCTTATGTTAAAAGTTACCATGGCAGTGTTTCTCCCTTGCGAGACAGCATCAAGAATTATTGCTAGCACATGCTAAAACAGAGAAAGCAATGTGTTCTCACCACATTCTCTCCCTGTCTCTCTCTAAGTTTAATACCAAGGAATTCCTTAGGCATCTGAAAAAAAAAAAAAAAAAAAAAAAAAAGCACATGTCTGGCATGGGGCTGTGAACCAGATCTGAATTTGGAGATAAAGTCGGCATCCTAGGCCTAAGGCGGGTGGCTGCTGTGCTGACTGCGGAGGTGACTTGTTCTGCTCTTCATGAGGGACACCCGGTTTCCCGTGCACCAGCACCCCCCTCCTTGCCCACACCCCCCCGAGGGATGGCATTAGCTGTGCCTCCAAAAACAGCTGCTTATCAGCTCCTCTGGAGGGAGGAAGAAGCAGTGGGTGGCAGAAGGTTGTTGCAAGGAGTGGGGGATGGAGTGAGGAAGGGGGGTGGGGGGAAGGAATAGGACCAAAAAACAGGAGACATTAATAAGGATGAAGGAAAAGGGGGGGAACTGCACTCTACCCAAACATGAATGCAGACAAAGGCCTGATCAAGCAGCACACTTATTCACATGCCACTGATTTCTCCTTATTTACAAACATGCAAGATAATGCTTAAATACACCCATCAGTGAACCAGAGAGAGAGAGAGGGAATCAACACAGGGAGATGTTTTTTGGTGTCTTGCCTCTTTTTGAAGGAGGGAAATCATCATTTTGCAATAAACATCTAGAAAAATTCCTCTGTAATGAGATGTAACAAATGCTGGAGTTACACACGAGTTTTTCCTCCAAATTCCCCAGCTGGCACCATCCCAAGTGCCTGTGTGCCACAGCCATGCAAAGCCATCTTCAAAGGTGCTGAGATCCCCCTAATCGGGCAACAGGGAACCATGTCAGCATGACTGGATCCAAAAGGCTTGAATTTAATGTCAGGCTTTTACTTCTTTTTGGTCTTCTGCACGAGATCTCTGTGGACTGTGTGGTTAACAAGGACAGGCGCTGACAGATGTTGTCATGCACCATGGCAGAAACCTTCCTGCTCAGAGAAGATAGACTTAAAGCCAAACGAGCAATATAATTTGAATCGATTAATGAATCACAGAGAGCTCTGATGGCAAAGGCTCTCTTTAGCCCTGTGCCAGTGAAGTGTTCTCACCCGTGACATACAGGCCCTTTTCTGGCAGAAGTGTGCTGAAGCACACCAAAAACCTCAATCAGAAAGGAATCAGTCACCACTAAGCTCCAGACAAATGGACCTGAAAGTCCAGGTCTCATTTTACCTCATCTGTTTTTCAAAGGTTCATAGAGCATTAGTTTGGAAAGAGAAAGTAACATGAAATTTATCACTTACTATGTTTAATATAGGGGTGGTATGACCTCAGGTACCAACTCCTTTATCAGTGACAAGGAAGGATTGAAGGGTTTGAAGCTGTTGCTGGGATCAATCTGGCCCCAAAGAGGTTTGGATGATCTTTAATTAAAAGTCTTACCTTTACAGTGTGGCTTTAACATGTAAAAGTACAGAACATTCTGAACAAAATCCTGAAAAGGGATGAGAAAGCCTAAATACAGCATTTTCCTTTTTTATCCCACTCTAATGTATTAATAGAAAGTATATAAAAGAAAATCCATGCACTTAATGCACTTTGCCTTTAAATGGCTTAATTTGAAGGCAATTTTTGACACTTTCCCATCTTTGAGCACATCCATCAATAGCCCCAGTGACTGAGTGCTGTTCCTCTGCTCCATTCTCCTTTCCTTCATCTACAGATTTCAAGTCAGCTTTGTCTGGTGATGCTGGTAACAAACATACAAATTCTTCATTTCTCTGGATAGCTTCACCTCTTTATCAACCTTCTCTAAATTAAAACATCATTTATCACAACAGAACAATAAAACAAATGTTTCAGAAAAGCTGGCTTTCAAGAAGAAATAGAGCAGCAGGATTAGGGTAATTCAGAAGCAAGTAAAAGTTTTCTGGAACTGGCAAAAGCATTTAATGTGAAAAGCTGAACTAAAAGATAATGTCAGACTTCACATTCAATTACAACACTTCATTTATGCCATGAGAATTATGTTTAAACAATAACATATTTTCTTCTAATCTTTTTTGCCCAAAATAAAATTTCAGCATTGAAATCTTGCTACTATAAAAGAAATGGAATACCAAAGGCTCTTTTTCTCCAAACCCCTCATCGATACTAACACCCTCCCCCCAAAGTTTAGGCTTTGCTGAATCAGCGCTTTGACCAGCTGGAATGTTCCCCTTCCATTCCACACAGCTGCTCTCACTTGTTTGGAGATGGCTACTGAGATATGGGGGACGACTGCATACACTGACATTCTCATGAGAATATGATTTTGGACTTAGCCTACCAAGCAGAAACAGTCTCTTATGAGAAAAAAGTCCAGAAAGAATAATAATGAAAGTGGGTATCAACATTTAACCTTTTTAACATGCCTGTGTTTCTCACCCCAGCTCCTTCATGGGACAGCAGTGACAGGACTTTCCCCCTTCCAGCTATGGGGCTCCACTGGATGCTGTACTAAGTTACACATTTGGGCACCTTAATTTAGTTCTGGAGAGGTATTCACACTGTCTCATGGTGCTCATGAGTGGGTTCACAACTTGGTGTTACTCAAAATCTTCAAAACTCCAGAGTTAGTAAGCATTGTTAAAATGCATTTGTCAGCCCTTGAACACACAGTCCTGTTCCTGAGTCCAAAATGGGACAAATAATCTCGTCTCTCTTGGCTTGCTGGAGTCCCCAGATAATAATACTATATGCCAACTGGTCTATTTAAAAAGAAAAGTATTCACAGGCACATTAGTGGTGCAGCTAAATAGATAAGAATTCATTTAAATCAATATTATCAGGGGAACAACATCCTTTCAGCTCCAACAACTTTTATTAAAAAAAAAAATCCAGCAAACAACCACCTCAGATCCCAGTAAATGGAGCCAAGCAATTTCTTCATATAATGCTTGTTATGTTCACTTTAAGGGGAAAAGTAAATGAAGACTATAATAGAAAAAACAAAAACAGGCAGATCTAACTGTACAATAAATACAGAACGTGCCCTATTTAATCTACTTACAGTAAAATCCACTGAGCAAAATTATAATTTGATATGGCTCATCTTAGCCAATAGAAACTCATAAAATGTCTTAACATCATAATACATTGTACAAAAGAATCACTAAGTACCATGAAACATATGGGAATATGGGTCTGTATTCATCCATTACTCTTTGCCAGTGTAGCATATTAAAATGGTTTCTATTTAAGTACAGAGATCCCTGAAGTATACTGCAGTCTTAATTAAAATGTCAATAAAATGCAGAAGTGCATTGGGGACCTTATCTGATTTTTTTAATTTTTTTTGTTAACTCTTTCAGAGAGTTATTTCCTAATAGGTCCATTATACTACTGAGATTTGGAGCAATTAAAAATAAACATAACTAAGCCATTTTTAATAATTAGCTGCAATCTGAGCATGATCTGTATCCTTTCTCTCTAGTACTATTCCCTGCAGGACTAGCTGGCAGGTTAAGTCAAGACTGGAAAAGTAGGTCCTTATTGGAGGCCAGGAAACAATGCTTTGGGTATTCTCATTCCAACAGTTTTCTTTGAGTAGCTTTTAAAAATGGAGCAAGATTGTTTTGTGACTTTTTTTTCTGAGATCAGAGACCTTGGCCAGGTAAGAAGCTGTCTGGATTTCAGTGGATTTCCTCTTAGAGGGGACAGCTTTTCCTAGGTTTGGGGGACACTGACCTGTGGGGCAGATTGTCTCTCTGAAGTTCTTGCTCTGCCTTTCCATGGGCATCAGACCCACCATAAATGGAAATAAAAACTGAAGCTGGCCAACAAATTATTATCTACTTACTTTTTCTTCTCTGTCAATGAATTTAAAATTGCCTTACAAAAATTCCTTTTTACAAAAAAAACAAAGATACATCACAATATTTCTCCAAAACTTGAAAAAAAGTTCAGTTTTAAGAATAAGATCCCATCCTTGCTTTTTGTGATACTGGAAGGATAACAATGGAACAAGTAAGCAAGCTTCTCTCTTTCTTCCTCTTCCATTCTCCCAGCCTCTTGTACCAGAAGTAGTATTATTAAAGATAAATGCATTTTACCCCCTATAATATTTCTCTAACGTCTGCATCCCCTTGAGGAAAGAAAGAGTATCTTTGGAATGGAATTTGTCTATTCCTAGCAAGATCAAAATCTTGCTGAAAATTGTGACACTGGGAGCAATCCCAGCATGCTGGCAGCACTGCAGGAGGCACCGAGTGGGGTCCTGGGTGACTGAGTCAGAGCAGGAGGGCTCTCCTGAGGAAGTTCCTGGAAGGCTGATTCTACTTTGAGACAGTGGGGAGAGTGGTCCGAAGTCTGTGGCAGTGTCTAGTCCAGCTTAAAAGCCTGAAGGATCAGAGCCTCTTTCTCCATCCTTGTAGTACACACAGGCAGTGAGTGGATTGACCTGGCCGCAGCTGCTGACTTGTTACATGGGATTGGCAATTACCTTCTGAGCACCAGGATAACACAGAAAACAGGACAGGGCTTGTTGTGAAATCTGCACTTAGTGGCTGGATACATACCGTGCCTGTATTTTTAGTAGGCTGCATAAGCAGAGAAAGGAAAAAAAAAACCAGAAGTAAATAAGAGAAGAAAAGTCTACCAGCTCAACATGCCTTCAGATTGCAGCAGGATCTGTTTCTCTTTCTACTTCCCCCCTTTCTGCATCCACTTTATGTTAAGTGACAAGCAGTTGGCAGGTTTTGCAGATATATTGACAATAGAAGACATATGATACAGCTGTGAAGATTTGTCTTACCAGGGTTTCAGCTGGTTTCTACTAACCAACAGCCAGATTTTGGGGGTTATGACCTCCAGTTATTTGAAAGAACTAGGGGGAGGAGGCAGGCAACACATTTTATACACTAGTCTGCTGTTCCTAGAACATTTTTAGAACTTACTCTCATAAAACTGACTCTGTTTAATGATTCTCTAAAAAAATATTTTTTTTTAAAGTGATTGGAAACTATGTATCTTGTGAACATAATTGGAAATTTAAACAGTCATGGGGCCTTATGTTGTACTGTGCTGAGCAAGAGCTTCCTACAAAGTGCCAAATATTCTTACCTCCGAGGGGTTATATGGAAAGTGAAGGTTTTTAGCCCAGTATGTCGTATTCCCTTTAGTGAGGATAGCCCACATTATGTTTCTCAGTTCCTCCAAGACTTTTTCTTTTAAAGCTAAAATAATAAAGGATTTGGACTTCTAACAGCAGAGCAACTCTCCTGTCAACCTCATATGCACTACGTGGTTTTCTAACAGACATACTATTTTCCACAATCCTAAAGGTTTCATGTAACATTACTAAATTCATCATTTCCATGTGATGTCACTGTAACAGTTTGGGAGGAAAAGGAACAACTGCAGTTCTAGAATGGACTGGTGGCATCAGTCAAACTCTGACCCCACTTGAGCTTAAATTAATAATAAATCAAATTTTGATTGCCAAACAGATGTACAAGCTTCTAAAAAGCACGTGGATATTGCGTCATGATTTGACTAAGTTACTCCTGTGAAGTGTAAAAGTAATGGGAAACTTGAAAAATAATATAACTGTCCAACAAATAACCTTAAAATACTCAACCACTAGATTAGGCTCAATAGAGCTCATTAACCTATTTAGCTCTCCTGGTGAAATGGGCAGACTAACAGAAACCACTGAGTACTCTAAATATAAAGGCAGAGGGAATCCTTCCAACAGATACCAACTCCTGGAGATGGGAGTTTGAAGGCCTTGCTAGTGGGTGCTTTAGAGAGGGGAGCTGGCAGCTTGTAGAGGTGGCCACGGTGTTGTGTGACCTAAATAACACACCCATATATTCAATAGAAAGAACTTCCCAGAGACTTTCTGCTTTTTGGAAGACAAGGGAGGAACTAAAAATTGACAAATGCGAAAAGGAGAAATCTCCACGATGTTCTCTAAACCAGCCAACTTCTTGTTTCTTGTTGCTGCCAAAAATTGTATTATTACTAGAGAACACACAACAACAAATTTTAAATTGAATTAGACTTAAGGAGACTGGTCTACAGTCACATATTTATATGATTGGTTTCTAATGTTGTAATTACTTATAAAAATAACTTGCCTGCAGCTATCAAATACATACCTATATTTAAATAAGTCTATTTTGTCTTATCAAGAAGTTGGTTAGTAAAGACAGAATTTCTCTAACGTTTACTAATGAACCATTAAATTAAAACAAGTGTGCAAATCTTTTCTTGCATCTTTACTCTAAATACATCCCAGTCAGAAACATTACAGCTGGTATGTACAAGACATTTTTCAGGAATGGCTTATGTGCAGTAAGTTTATATCCTATTCACATCTGAATTAATATTCACCTGTAGGCAAGTGAATTACAGACCTGTGTTGAAGTCTCTTAATCATAAATGTCTTGTTGTCAAATCACAAAATAAATGGGAATAGTCAAGACACACAAGAACCTGCCATTAACATCACACTGTTTAATGCTAATTCTGTCTTTGAAGAACTCTGTAACACATACCCTACAGTATTTCTCTGCTGCATGAAACACTGTCAGCATTCAGGTATTTCCAAAGTTATCATATTGCAGGGGAGACTGCAGGAAGTACTGAAGGAAAACACTAGGAATTAGTCTTCATTTCCCCTGTTGTTCCCCCCTTCTCCAACACAAAGTGCAAAGTCTTCAACTTAAGGTCACCGATTCCTCCTACTCCTTTCAACCTTACTAGAAGAGAGGGATAGGCGTATTTTCTTCACCTAGCAATAATATTCCATCCTCTCTATGCAGCATGACCAGTGTTTTCCTGCAGCAGGACACACACATATTAGAATATGCTTCCAGTTCGTACCCTCAAGGAGTGACCTCCCCCGCCCAATGCCATCACCGGGATAAAAGAGGCTCCCTGACCTGCTCTTCCTGCACTGGGGTGATGCTCAAGCTTGGGAACACAGAAATTACAACTTGTGGAATACTAGAAAGCTATTCTGTTCAACATTAGTTTTCTTCTCAAGTGTTGCAATGATTTCTTTCTTTGTATCTCAACAGCAGTTTAGAAATTTTGCACTGATAAATCTGGGGAAGGAATATTTGCACAGACAAACACTTGCCAAGACAGACAGTACAGCTGCAGAAAAAGTTCTCACCCACGAACTGGAAAATAAGTGACATGTTCTCTGGCCATATCAGATTTTTAGTAGGCTTTGATTTGAAAGGTAGCATCTGTAAGTCAAACACTTCCATTTGTTAAGAAAACAGATGCATTTGTTTTCCAGCAAAAATAAGGAAAACATTGTCAAGTTCAGAGGCAGAAAAAAAAATTGAGATAATTTTGCCAGAGTGGAATTTTAACATTTTAGACTGCATCAGAAGGTATGACATGCCTTGACGCACCCTTGATTTTTCTCCAATACTGAAATAAATAATTGACAATTTCCCCAGCAGAGCATGGGATGCTCAGGAAAAATGTATGTGAATTTCAGATTAAAACCACAAATATTTCTTTATCTATCGGACCTGTTTCAGGGAGCTAAATATATTCTTTCTTAGGCAGAACCTTTATGATGCCCCCAAGGATGATTCATAGCCTGGTCTCTGACGCATGAAAGTTGAAGCCTCAAAGTCCTACTGAAGTCAATGAGACTCAGCTCGGGTATGAACTGTATCCACCTAAGTAGTCATGAGAGAAACTGTCACACATTTTCCTGACTTGAAATATTTCATGTGTGCTGTGATCTGTTGTAGAGCAGTAAAAGTCTTTGTTTCCATCAGAATATTTAGCAAAAGATTTTTCAAATGTTTTTGATTGTTTTGACAATCTCAGCCTTTCACAGACGAGTTTATATTGCATAACTGTATCTTGATAAGCCCAAAACAGTAATAAAATATGAAGTTATGATGTGGACAGAGAGGAAATAGGAAATGGTGTACCAGCAGTAAAAACACAGAAGAGTGCCTGTTCTCAGGAACAGAATCCTGCAAGATGTTGAATGAAGATATTGGGAATATTCACATCCTGTGAAGCCAGAGAGTGCTTGGCTGCTTTCAGAATGGAAACAAATGAGTGACAATTGCTCAGAGTGGTGAAAGTGGGAATTCCATTTCATTTCATGTGTCTTACTTGTAGCCCTTCAGTGTTAACATGATGATCTTCTAGTTCTTCTAAGGCAAATCACAAAGGTAACAGGAAAGAGAAAACAAACAAACAAACCAGAGCTGGGTAAGAAAATCCCTGAGCAACAGGAGCAAGTCCCAGTTAACGCTGTTTACCTTATTAGTGCAAAAAGAAAGAGACACTGTGAAAGTGTTTTCTTCTTCCCATCCTAGAGGAAAGCTTGTGCTGTTCACAGAGCGGTCACAGCTCCTATTGATGGACCCACTTGGGTAGAGTCACTCTCAAAGATCCAAAGTCTTTCCTTTACTCAGGCAAGTTTTCCAGCCATGTGAACATGTACACAGAACATTTTCCAATATATATGTAAAACTGTTGATATATCTTTAAATAGTCTTTGTCATAGTATTCTGTACACATCAGCAGGGGGCCTCTCCAGTTTTCCAAGTGTCATTTGAAATAAATATTTGTATTTAAATTCTATTGTGTTACCATATATCCTTAAGCAGATTGGAAAATTTCAAAATATTTACATATATTTGAGACATCACCGAATGTGTTTGGGGTGGTGCGTGGGGAAGGCACATCTGCAATCCATTTTCTGCAGTATGAATGCTTACATTTTTGTTGTTGAGAAAAAAAAAGATGGCTTCAACAGATAAAGACAGCTCCTCATCCTCAGGCATTGCTAATGTATATCAGTTGCCCAGCTCCTAGGATGTGCACGAGGTAGCTGTACTTTCCGAAAAATGCAGCTCTCTGTGGATTTTTTCTTTTGTAAACACAGATTAAGCAGCACTAAGCAGGCCATTAAGAAAATATTTCCAACGCATTTCTCATGTGAGAAAGGTCTTCTCCGTATCCTTTCAAAAGCCAAAGTAAGCTTTCAGAATTTTGAAAGGGAAAAAAACCACACAGGTCACAGAACAAATTTAGCATTATCCTGTACTTTTTATGTCCAGAGGAAAACAAATCAAAAGGAATGTGATCAAAAGAAGAGTAAATGGACATGGCAGTATCACAGAGAAGACATAAGTAAGGAGAGATTTGATTCCTTTATAATATTCATATGGTACTTAACAAGTCAAAGCTCTGTGTTTCTAAGGCCAGAGCCAAGTGCTGGTTCACCAATTAACATCCCCTGTTTGCACAGACTGGAATAAACAAGCACAGATATTCAGATAAAATACAGAGCTGAATCCTCCCTAAGCCCTGCTGATACACTCTAATTCCCAGTTGTTCCTACCCTCATGCATTTTTTTAAGGTTTTTAAAACACCGGATTCAACAATCGTCCCTCACACCTTACTTATCTCTAATCTCATCCTTTTTGATAGGAACAACTACTCAGGGAGTTTATGACTCTACTCAGAAGACAGCAGGACAGCAGGTCACAGGCCTGGCTGCACATGGGACATTCAGTGCCTACACTGTGGGATCTTGGTGATACTGTCAAATTTACCTGATCCTACTCTAGGAATAAAGCCTGATCTTATTTACACCTCTCATCCAAGGACCATATTTCTCTGCCATGTGTCTTTAGCTATAAAAATAAAGAGCAATCTGACCAGCTGCATAATATTTCCCATTTAAATATAAAACAGAGGACATGGATCATTAGCCATTCATCACACTAGATTCTCTTGAATCTTGAACATCAATAAAATACAAGAAATTGCGATTCTCTCATCGAAAGCCACACCAACAGCCTCCCCATTTGCTACACCTGTGCCATGTGTAAGGTGGACAGGCACAGTTTCTGCATGCTTCCCCCCGTATCTGAAGACTGGGTGGGTTCAATAGGCATGAGGTTGTACATCTTAATTGCTTTTCAGCTAATTCTAAAAGTGGCATATTAACAACTATTTTCACTAATGGCAACGGTATATTTTAATGACACTATTTCAGCTTGCTAATTAAGTGGACAGATTAGCGAGAGATAAATATCCGTTCTTTTACAGTGCTAATAAAGAACTTGTCCTCATCTGAGATGTGCACATACTTCCAGCTAAAAGTTTCCTGAAGAAATGGAGCCATAGGTGGGCCAGTTAATCCAGGGAAAACCCACACCCAGGTACATTTGCTGTCACTTGCTTTACAGATATTCAGCAGAAATGGCAGCCCTTCACATCCCTCTTCACTCTGACAGAGTTCTGAATTTCTATCTCCAGCTACACAGCTGGTGAAGAAGACTGACAGGAGATATTTCTCTTCCACACAACTGAAGAATATCTCCCGTAATGGTTGCTTAGGTTGGTAAAAAGTATTCTTTAGCAGTTGATCAATTATGAATAAATACTCCAGCATTTTCAAGTAACTGATTTTGCTTTTACCTATGCTGCACAATGAAGGTTTATCAATGCATGTCTAAGATACAAACTAAAACTATGTAGTGAACACATGAGCAAGCTGTCCCTAAATGACCTTGATTTTCAGCCATGTAATTTTGCTTGCAGGTCATCATGCATTAATTTGGGATGCTCCATGGATCATTACATATTGTCCCTGAATTATTTATTTACTGCAATTGACTGCTGTCTATTCTCTCTCAGACTTTGAGGGAAGAGTAGCATGCAAGAAGGGTGTGGGTGGTTCAATACACAAGGCTGGATGATAGGAGATCATGATTAGAAATTCAGTGTAGAGCTAATTTGCCCTGTCACTTCTCTGGGCCTTCTTTCCTGCTTTTGCTTGATTTAGCTGTGGAGATTATAAATTCTTTAAGGCAAGAACTGTCCTTCAGCTGTTGGGTGTTTTTACACCTGGCTCAAAATTTTTAAAATTTACTGATACTTGCTACAGATAGGGAAATTGTTGAACATTATAGGCTGTCTTTAAGAATGTTCTCTTCTTAAAACAGGTCACAGGAGCACCAGGTTCTCACTGATACTCACTGTTATCAATCCTGTTTCAGTCTTCTCACTCATTTTAAATACAAAGCCACCATCAAGCACTCAGCCCTAACAAGGCAGCCACCTCCTACCCCCATTCAAATCCAGCTGTCTTTGCACCAAAGCACACCTACAGTGTCATGTTTATTTCCAAGAACCTATTTATCTCCTCTTGGACTGGTTAAACATATTTTTTTTTATTATTTCTCCTAAATTAACACTTTCCAGGTTGATTTGACACTCATTCAATCCTCTCTTGCCCAGTTACTCCTCTACTACCCTTCAGGGAGGACGAATCAGGCTGAAGGATGTAACCTTACACAGAAGTGTAAAACACAAGTACTGCTCTCTTTCAGCCCAACACCATTTTTTCCCATGTGAATGAAAAAACAACAGTTTGTCCCTGTTTTTCACTGCACATTTAATCTCTAAGTCTTCAGTTTCCTATTGACTTTGGCCCATCCCAACAAGCTTTCCCAAGGGTAAGATGATCTGCACAGCGAAGTTCAGCTGCATGGCTTCATGTGTTCTGATGTAATTTGATAACTATGTGTGCTGACGTAAAATGCCGGCCACATCATGCTCATTAAACTGAGTCCCATAAATTACAGTCTGCTTCTCTCCCAGAGCATGGGAGTGCAGTATGGGCCCTGAAGGTGTCCCAGCAGCTTATCCCACCTGGTCATCCTCATGGGAGAGGCTGGTATATGATGGCCACTTAAAGTCTCTTGATGGTGGCATTGTGGGGCCAATGGGAAGGGAAGGACTTGCAGGTCTCAGGAAACAGCAATGCTCAGCTCCTGTGCAGGTCACAAGGACGGGGCTCCTCTCAGCTGCCTGCTCGTGGGCAAACAAGTATCACTGGCACAAGTGCTCACAGGTAGCAGAGCAGCCTGCTCAGGCCAGAAGAGAGACACAACTGCTCCAAGTCCTCAGCAGGAGTTCAGATGTCCTTGCAGCAGCAACAAACCCTCTGGGGAAAAGAGACTATTCCCAAACCCACTGGTGATTTGATGCTCTAATGGTCCCAGTTGGCTCATTTAGGCTAAGAAATAGATTGTTACCTTCTCTATACTTCTTAGTTAAGGGCTTGACAGAAGAAATTATTCCCTTTATTGAGCACACACAAATCTAAATGATTAGCTGTGCTGGTCACCTACAACTGCACTCGTGGGGGAGTGGCAGAAGCAGGAGCACACACTGTGAGGGGGAAAAAAAAAAACCATCTGAAGAGCATCCACACAGCTCCTGCTCTGGGGCAGCAGGGATCTCACCTATTGACTTTAAAACTGAAATTTTTAAAGCCTGAGCTTCTGCTTTAGTAAAATAATAGTGCGGTTCTGATAATAATGGCAAGAAACACAGCAGCTTCCTGGGTATCCTATTAATGAGAAACATTAAACTGAGTAAGTGATACACTT
The DNA here is from genome assembly GCF_017639235.1 of Corvus kubaryi. Lineage (NCBI taxonomy): Eukaryota > Metazoa > Chordata > Aves > Passeriformes > Corvidae > Corvus > Corvus kubaryi. Next base: position 8,578,719 of record NW_024581093.1, on the reverse strand, counting down.
TGGGTTTTATTGAACCAACATCCACAAATAAATATACTCGTTCCCACGAATAGAGATTAATTCTTCATTTGAATGAGTCTATAATTTAATTCATTGTTACACCCTAACCAGAGCCAATATTTAACATCTTTTCTAATCAAGCTCTAATTTAATATTTTTAAATTTCTTTTGAATTAGTTTAAATCCTTTCTTTTTTTTTTTAATCAAAGAAAGTTCCTTTTTTTTGGCTATGATTGAGTTTGATGTGGCTTTGTCAGAGCTCTCTTAAGATATACAGTACACATTTTTATTCTTCTTATCTAAGTTTCCAGGACTTGATCAATAGTAGAGTTTTTCTATCCAAGAAATAACCAAATTTATTCAACAGATTATACATTAATTTTACCATTAGAACATAATATGAGCAGATAATCCACAAAAATGCTTCAGATTTTTTGAAAGTGAATTTAATTATAACTAGTAATGTGCATTTGAGAATTATAATTATGAAAAGTCATGTTCTATAAATCTGAAATGACAGATTATATTTCAAAGCCTTATTGCAGAGGAATTAGAGTACCGATTTATTAGTTGTAAATGTCTGATTATTGCAGCTTTGCTAAAAAACATGATCACAGCATATTCTAGCTGGATTTAACATGTTTAATCCTTCCAATAAGAATCATATTTTGAACAGAAAGCAGGATTGTGTTAATTTGTTTATGAGACAGAGTTAGACAACTAATCTTTGTCATATGATCCCTGAACAGTAATAATTTTAAAATACCTTACATACTTGTATTTTTCCAGCTGCAGACTACAGCTGACTATAAAATTTACATTCATCTATAAGCATCATGATTATCACTTGGCTTTAGGAATGGTGCTTCCCATTATTTCTCAGCTACTGAGGAACACCCTGCACACACAAAGCCTGAGTCACCTCTGTGAAGGATTTACCCAGTCATGTGGAGAAAGTTATGGAAGGCAACCACGATGTTGGGCATTTCTGTCATGCCTCTCCCCATACAAGCCCTACAACATCCCAGCAAATCCAAAAGTGCCAAACAAACTTACTGTGCTTCCAGCAACTGAAAATGCAGCCCTCTTTTTCACTAACCAAACATCATGGAATATGGTATAGGGTGGGTTTCCCTCAAAGCCATTAGTGTTAGTTTCTCATGAGGTTCCTTCACGGGAAAGATGGGCTACAGTTTATAAAGAATACTGACATTTCTGTATCTGTCAAGTATTAAAGTTTCAAATGAGGATATTTACAGATCTAGAATGACTCACTACTAAACTATTAGATGTATTTTTGAAAAATCTTCCTACTGGACCTAATTATAAGAACATGTTTCTTCATCAAACAGCTGAGCAGGGGGAATCAACTGTTTTCTCCAGATGCCCGCTATCTGGATTTTTATTACGAATTAGAATCAATCTCAAGATAAATTTGTTTGCATTTCTTTAAACAAAGAACCCCTCTGGTGGTTATTTCCTGGCCAGCGGTGCCACGTCAGTTTGGGCACAACCTTACTCATCTATCCCTCTGATGATGCAGCAGAAGTCCCTTGGGCTGGCTGAGCTGGGCAAAGGTTCATGTTCTTTAGGGCAGAAACTATTCTAGAAAGGGCACAGTCCTGCTTGGGCTCCCCAAGACTCCCGTCACCCCTTCAGATGCATCCCTGTGGTCTGAGGAGGTGAGAAACAGATCCTGGAACTATATTTTGCATGGATTTACATATTTTATTTCCTTTCAAAGGAAGACATTTCTTCCAAAGGGCCACTCAAAACCAAAGACAATGTAAGCATTGCATGAGCCTACAAATAATCTGAATTCTTCTCTTTTTTGTAAAGAGAAAACACATTTCTGCTGTGATGATAGCAGGCTCCTAGAGGCTTTAAACATGCCTTGCTGGTATATAGGTATAATCAGAGCTATAAAAAACAAACAGACTTTGTTCAGCAAGAACTGAAAGATCCCATTACAGCCTTGCCATTCAGTTGTCTATCAACCGGCAGTACATGGCACATATTTGCTGCTACATAGTTTCTAAAAATAGATGAATAAATAAAAAAAAATCTGATGACAACCTGAACTTCAAAAACCCCATCTCACTTTACATCAAGTATAGTCAGGCAGCACTTGGCAATCATTGATTTCACTCATTTATCACAGGTGCTGCAAACTGAACTGCCAGTGGAGTAAGCTGATAGCAGGCTACAAGCAATCCAGCACAGTTTTTAAAAACAATATTACAATATTTTACCAGTCAGCTGTTTCCAGTGAAAAATCAGAAGCAACAGACTACTTGCTCTAGACCAAAATACGTGATTATTCCTAGAAGTCTTTTCTACAGCAGATTTCACAGCTTGTATTGTTTATCTGCAGTGGGGGACCCATTTGTTACTGTGCTACAGTTACTTGAGGTGGATTGCAATGTTTAGACCTTGCCATTAAACACAAACCCTCCCAACAACAAACAATTTTCCCACCAACTCTATAGCTCATTATAGCTAATGAAGAAAATCCTGTTTACAGAAAAGAATAAAATCTCCACCTCTACAAAGGATAAGGTTTGGCAACTTGACTTCTTTAACATGTATACTGACCATGCACACAGTGTACTTCATGTGTGCTGTAATCGGGTCTGCTCCATCCCTGAGAGGGTTCGCAAATGTGCTTTCAACAGACCTGTTTGTCACCCATCGTGACTGGCCGTGAAGAGAAGCAGCCTGAAGAAACTTAAGTTGCAACAGTTTGACTGAGCCCAGCAGGGCCACTGAAGGAGCAGAATGCTCACAGGGAGGATTGCAGACTTACATTTGATGTGCAATGAGCTGGATTTCTTTGAAAAATGTTAACTATAACCTTCACTGAAAGATTAAGATATACAATAAAAATGAGAGAAATATTTGCTGGTCTTTCACTGATTTCCATTTTATTTTTCTATGTATATATTCAGCCAGAGAGTGGAATAGAAAAACCTGCACTCTTCTCTTAAAGAGAGCATAGATCACTCTATGCACTCAGCAGAAAACCTTTTCAACTTCTCCAATACAGAATAAATCTGAGAACCAGACTTTTTATTTTTCCCTTATGATAAAAGTCTTCTGATGCCCTTTAGCAAAGATAAGAGAATATATACACACACGTCAGCCAGTGTAAGACAGCAAACCCTACTTGAGAAACCAGGCAAGTATGTTAACCCATGCTGAGCTCCATGACATTATGGTTACATTCCTAATTTAAAGCTGGCTCAGATGTGTCTATATGAACTACAGTTTTGCATGACTGTACAGTCACATCCAAAGAAACACACTGAATTTTTTGGAAGTTGAAAATCCAATTCCTGCAAAGTCAAGATGCTTGATAGCAAAAAAAATAAAGAAGTTTAGAAAAGTCTTATAGGCCTACTTTTCTGGCAAGTTTAAGGCAAGTGCTCACCTACCTTCATTCAGAATCTGACCTTCTCTCATGCTGAGTTTTTAAGTAATTGGTACATTGTGAAGCCAGTAAAAATGTATCAGGTTGATTTTAACAAGGACTGTATACCATCCATATATTACATTCAACATCTCTTAGAGCAATAGATGGGATGTAAAAGCTGTTACAGTTTTTCTCAGTCCATGCAATTGGGTTATTCTGCTTCTCTTTGGAGAATCCAAATACACGCATGGTAGGCCAAATGCTCCCTGGGGTCATTTTATTCGCTTGAAGGGACAAACTTGGCCAGGAATATCTTAGGACAGACTCCAAGTACTCTAATTTTGCTTGCATTATGTTCCATTTTCTCATTTCTGTGTTTTCAGTATTCATTTCATCCTTCTCCAGCTTCTTTTTCCAACTCAGCAGTTCTTACACTGAGCTGCTCAGCATTTTGCCATGGTACAAATACCCATCCCCTGATATCTTTACACAAGTCAATGATTGAAAGAAGCAGCATGATACAGTTTCATCCTCTCCCCAAGGGAATGCAAAAAGCTAAAGCCAGTTTTGTGTGGGGAGAGATAGAGGCTAAAGTGGAAGTGATCTTAGGGGTGCTTTTTCCAGCCTTCGCCTCTTGCGAAATAAGCACCAACCTAATAGAAATTCTGGATGCTTTGCTGCCTTTTTTTTATTTTACCCTTACCAGGCACACACACATCCCCACCACCAGGCTGCAGAAATATTTGTTGGCAGGATTTTTACAACTGTACTATCCTCAGTTTGTGAGTGCACTGAGTTGGAATATATTTGTTGTACTATGGTTTACTCCAGATAAGACAGAGAACAGTCCCTTGGGACAGCTTTGCAGCTTGTGCAAGCCATCATGCTTCACCTGAAATTAGTGGAATCCCTCACATTTTACATGTGGTGTGGGCCAGACACCCAGCAAGTTACTGGGAAGTATTTCCTGAGAAACAGCTGAGTGCAGCATTCACACAGGTCTTAGATTTTGGAGGTTGTTTTAATGGATTCAAAGAACAGACTACAATTCAAATACATTTGAAGATATATCTGAGTTTTACCCAGGCTGGTATGAAGAAGACAATTGCTGATCTGGTAACTGGCATGAACTTACACAACTATCATACACTTGGTTTTCAGGCATTTAGGGGAAACCATCCATGTCCCCTCTGCTTACTGTAACTATCAAAGGCAACTGAGGATCATGGAGGACTGGAGAGACTGATACAAAGAGGGAAAGACAGTCTTTCTTGGAATGGCTTAATAAGATACATTACTGGCAATCTAGTATATATGCCAGGGAATGCCCCTCTTCTCTCCCCAACACTTTTGAGGCTTGTCAGTAGGGCTAAATCCAAGGAATGCCTATGGACATGTTGAGCATCCTAGCTCAAGAGTGGGTTTGATTACTTGCTACATAATAAATTATCCAAAAGCAACCTTTGAAGACATACAACCCCTAACACTTTAAAATTAAGACTAAATTCAATTTAGAAAAATTGTAAAACAGTTTCCCTGAAATTAATCTTAAATGAAGTTTCTTGCTTGGCCTCTCACTTGCTGCAGATAATCAATCTCGACGCGGCTGTGTAAGAAACAGAGGCTACTGAAAGGGAAGTGAAATTAAAGAGAAGAGCTAGGCTAGGAAGATGAAAAAAAGCTATCTAATTATCAGCATTTTATTAGAAACAATTAACTAATATGCAATTAGTTGCCATCACTGAAGCAAAGTGACAGGTAGGAAAACAGAAAACAAACCTTGACAAGGCGTTCGTTTTCTAACAAATGGGAGATGAGGGGAATCACTTATTCGTGGTTTACCCCTGGTCAGAGCCTTGGGGCAACTCACCCAGCGTGAGGCAATGGGACTGGCTGGTTGCCAACATTAACTGTACTTATTACATTCATCCCATGCAGAACACATCCATCTCCTGCTCTGCCTTGACATCCCATTTATTCCGAGATTCATTTGTCATGTCCGCAATCACCAAAATGAATAGAAACTTTCCAGCATGATGGATTGTGGTTCTAATTAGGACTAAAGAAAAGATCCACACTTAAGTAGAGCCCTTTTTCTTCTACTTCTTCTCCTAATAAAATAGTATTCCTAGCCAACTTTGTGACTAATGTCCTTTCATGGTGGTTGTCCACTGTAGGTCACCCAGTCAAAAAGAAACAGTAGTCCTTCCAGAATGGATTTTTCCTCCCCTAACAACTACACAAATTATTATAGAAAAAAGTCCAGACACACTGAAAACCATGCACACACAGTTTGTTGATGTGCAGCAGATGTCTAGAATTTCAAACTTTGGACAATGTTTGTCCCTTTTGTTCCCAGAATTTCTTTTAACAAAACGCAGATAAATAGAAACAGTCGGAATGAGAAAAAAAACTGCAATAGGCCTGGCAACTATTAAAATTGCTGATAAATCTTATTTTTGTTAATCAAGTTAAATTTGATGTCAGCATTTTAAAGCAACGGCACTAAACAAAGTGCCCCTATTTCAAACTAAGCCTAACATATAATTAGGTTGAGTTACCTCTCATTTCAATAAGTATATCAGAAATAAACATATGCCCTGATACAACAGAGACTTTTAAAGAAGTACCCTCTGAGATCTTTCTCCTGTTTCTCACATAGGGATACTTTCAATAATTGTGTCTTTAATATTATAAAAATACAATTTCTTTTATAGCAATCTTCACATTTTTCTGTACATTGGTAGGTCTCTGCTGTAGAAGTATAGCAGACAGGGACAGGACAAAGGAAAAAATACAGTGTAGTGAGGGCAGTACTATTCTGTTTGAAAAACTTTTAAAGTTAGGGATAACATCTTACCTAGTGGCAAGTGAATAACAAAGAGATTTGCATGAATGGAAAAATCACCCATTTTAAATTGCATTTAAAAGTCAGAAGAAAGATGACTGCAGTTACAAAAGAATTCAGGAATTAACGGATACATAAAGAATACTCCAAGTCATTAAAATAGCCTGATGACTATTTAAAAACACCAAGAAGAGTGCAAATACCAAATAGGTTCACTTACTACACAACAGACTGCAAGTATTAAGTACCAACAATCTGCTACAAAGTTCCTCATATTTCAAAAGATGAGCATCCTGTCTGACCTCTTATCTGTACTACCTTCACATAGAAGAACATGAAACTTCCTCTAGAAACAATGGAAACAATTCACAAGGAGTCTGTTTTAATAGGTACTATTTAAAGTACAACTACTTTTGCAAAGGGAAAAGAACAATTTCCTAACTTTCCTAAAATATTTGGGATTATCCTGAGATTTAACTTTAGCATTCTCTCTGAAGTTTAAATAAACTAAATGTCAAAAGAAATTTCAGTGCAATAAAGCATATGAATTTCAAGGCTTGATGGCAGAGCCCAAGTTTACTGTGCAGCATTCACCAGGGAAGTATTATGACTTGTAGTAGGTCTAATTTCTCATGGTCTTGTCCAGAAATGTGATGCCCATGCAAAGATACCCAGCCAAACAAACAAAAAGCAAACAGCAACCCCTACACCACCACTGCAGGAAGAGCTGGGCAACTGCTATTTGTAACTGTGGTCTTTATTCGATTCTGCAGACCAAGGCTCTCATCCCCTGCCATTTACTTCAATCAAAACACAAAAAAAATTTTCTCTTGAATATTTTTACCTTTAAGCAAGTAGGACTAACTTGGTGTGTTGGAAATGTAATTTTTTGGACCATAAAAGCCAAAAGAGACATTTTCTTTTCCTAGTGCTAGAAGATACACACCAAGTGTATATACAAGCAAGAACAGCTATGGAGTTTGCTATGGAAACTGTTCATTAAGTGGGAAGGGAAACAGGTAATTACATTATTATTTACTCTTATTTGATAGCAAAGTTGCTTATGTACTTGGTTAGATGTTTTTAAAATGCCTACTCTAAATGCACATGCTGTGTAAACACACAGCAAAGAAGGTTGTTAGGTTTTGCCAAAAGCCCACTAATTTAGGTGATACTTTCAATGACATTTGGATTTTTTTCCATGCTTCCTTGAACTTATGCTGGTACTGAACTGTTTCCCACTGAAGCATCTTCCCAAACCAGGATTTTATCCTATTTTTTCTCATTCATGAACATGCAATGGATTTAACACAATCATCCAGTATCCTGATTCAGCTTCTGAATCATTCCATGCAACACTGAAATACTCCCAGAGACAACAAAGAAATCTAACTTTAAACAGTTGTCAAACACAAAACATTGCCATAGAATCGTTTAGGTTGCAAAAGACCCTTAAGACCACTAAGTCCAACCATGAACATAACACTGCCCCAAGCCCACCACTAACCCCTGCCCCCAGGTGCCTGATACACTGAGGAATTTTATCCAGAGAGGAAGGGGAAATATCTTCATAGACTATTGGTCTGATTCATCCCATGTCAGTTTCTCCCATATTACTATATCCAGACATGTCACTCTCACTAACTGCACCAAGATAAAACAAAAAGAAAGTTAGCCCACATGCAACATGCCTGCCTTTACACCCCCCACTCCCTCCCCCCAAAAAGGTCAGGTGGTTCTGGAAATAACATAAAAGTGCCTATTAGTTGCTAAAGGCACTGGGGGCTTGATGGCTCCTGTACTGGCTCTAGCAAGTTTCCAGTGATGTTCCTTTCAGTATATTCTGAGAATAACACTCCTGCATAATTTAAATGAGCACTATAAATTGTCATTTAAATTGCATGAGAATCAGAGATAAGGTTGGCAGAAGATCCAGAAAGAGCCCTTGAGTGTCAGATTAACACAGCAGGCAGGAGACAAAACCAGGCATTTTCTTTTCTTTTTGACTAAAATCTTTCAGAGAGAAAATCAAAGCTTCTCCAATTCCTGACCTTTCATTTCAATGAAGAACATACAATCTGCAATCTTCTGCTGTAATTGATCAGTGTTTAAAATGAACAAACTGTAGAGTAATATAATATACTCAGGCCAGAAAAGCAAGATCTCGCAGAGCACTCTTCGAAGCAGATCCCTCGCTTCCACAAAAATGGATAATTTAATCTTTGTCATTGGCCTGTCTCTGTCAAAGAGAACAATGGATAGTCTATTCGCAATTGATGACTATATAGAAATTAATATTAGTAAAAGGTGTCCATTTAGTGTCTCACCTTCTGTGCTAAAGGTGACATCCATGATGGATGCATCCTAAGACAATGGATTTATCTTTAAAATGGAGTAATTACACAGTGGATGCATGGGTGACATAATGACATTGTGGTTTTATATTAATAAAAGAAAGAAATATTCCTTCTGAAGAAGGAAAAAATATGACTAACATGGTCATTTTATGAGATTTTGGCAGCTACTTTGTAACTGCAAAAAGCACTGTTGAATTGTTAAGCTATAAATTAGAGTCCTACATACTTTAAGCAGTTGATGATCAGCTTTCATGTGATAAGCCCGAGTTAACAAAATTAAAGGTGCTCATGGGCTCCTAAATCTCCCACCTTTACTTTACTGGGAGACTTGAAATTGGGACAGAAGAGGCAAAGTACACGAGATTTGAGGGTGGGAATAAAGGGATGTAACTTGACTTCTGGATGCACCACAGACCCCTCAGGGCCACTATTTTTTCTGTTTGGCAGGTAAACATCAGGGTTCTCCCTGAGCTGCCCTAGGAAATCCAGCCTTCCCCAGAGAAGGATTTGCAAAATTGCTGCAGGACCTGTGAGGAACCAGTTTGGCACAGAGGCTACAAAACCAGGCCTCAGGCGGCCAATTCCCCGCCCCACTGGTATCAAACAGCATCTGCTCTCAGTGTTACTTATTATTAATAAATAATGCTAATGTCTGACAGAATGACACCCTTGGGGTGAGGTGTGGTTTGTGAGGTCTTTTCCTCTCCTCTCAAAAATGCCCAAGTTCACCCACTACTAAGATATTCTTTGTGTCCTGTGCCTGGTGGTTTGTGTGGTCCATACTGCTGCTTTCTGAAAATTCACCACAGAATTCAAAATACAGTATCTCACACAGAAAATTTGAAATTATCTTGTTTTGAAGCTTTCTTTAAATCTTCAACTAAAACCAGTCTCTTTACATTGGTCCTCTAGAATGTATAATTTGACCTAAATTAGACTTTTTAATTTCCCCAACTTTATGATAAAGAATAACCAGCAAACTGAAACTAAAATCCCATTATTTGTTTGGTACCCAGTAATCTCTGGGACTTCAAGCTTGAAGTTTAAAATGCAGTCTTTGACAGATGCTTTCATCATTGGAGTCATCTAGATGCTGGATTTGGTGGGGAGGTTTTATCATTTATATATATATATATATATATAAACCTGCTCAACATTAAATAACTAAAAGCAAACAGAAATAAGTGCTCTTGTTAGGACTGGTTATAAATTTGCTCAAATGTATTAGTTATTGAAAAGATGGTAAATGTTTTAGCAAGAAGCTAAAATTCACCTTATGTAACTTTTCTGAGGTTTCAGTAAGAACTAACAGCAAAATTTAGATGCCAAAATCATGCAGTTCTGAAGGATAAGGAATAATAAGGAATAATATAAGGTTTTGTTTTAATGATATATCATATTTGGGTCAGTCCAAACTGTAAGAGTTCAAGAACTAATAGTACAGAAACAAAAAATTAATTTTTCATTGTAAGGTACATCAAAAAGAAAACATGCGGTTCCTTATCTCGTGAAACCCTTACAATTTTGTGCCTGCCAATTCAACTGATTGCTACTCCTTAATAAACCACTGTTCAGTGACAAAGCTTCCCTGCGTAGTCAGTCTTTACAGCAAACTTCTGAAACTCTTATATCTGGAGAGCTCCCATTCCCACTTCCAAAATTCTATTAAAAAGGCAGCTAAAAACATTAAATACTTTCCAATGTCTACTTTTCTATTAATCCACAGCTACAGCTGTCACAGGGATTTTGTGAGTTAGGCAGTGAGATGGGAATGGACCATGAAAAACTACATTATGATGTAGTCCACAGCTTGAAGGCATGTGAAGTCTAAATTTAAGAAGAGAACAAACACTGGCTTTGAGTTTGAATATTCAACACCTTTTCTCTTTTTAATTTGAATTAATTTGCTGATCCATGCTTCATATACTTTCCTTTCAAGGCTGACTGCTAATTTAGTAAAGGACACATCAACTGCTCAAAGAGGAAACATTTCCAACACCAGCTCAACATTCAGCCACCTCTTCCCACGTCATCAGGCTGGAAGCTAATGACTAAACCCATCAATTCCAAGTTTTCTGATTGGTAGACAGAGGCTTTCTCTTGCAGGTTTTTCCTGAAATGTATTTCAGGACAAAAATTATGGAACAAGGCCAACAGCAGAGATTTGGTGTTTCTCCAAACAAATTTTCCCTTTCTTTATGTGAATAAACTTAACTAAAATTTGAAATGTTATCTTGAGACTTTCAAATAAATAATTATCTTATTAATGCCACTCATTTAAAAGTGAAGTGGTTCAGGTCTTTAAAGGAGACAATAAGCAATAGCAAATAGGAAGAAATTTGCAAGTACAATTCCATGAAGATTATGAACTACAAAATACATCCAAATAAAATGGATTGCACAGCTGTAAGCAATAATTTAAAAGACCATACCAAAGGTAAACAAGAGGCATTGAGTTATTTGAAGGAATATATGAACAGGTTATAAATTCTTGTTAAAATTATGCTGCTGTTATTATGAAAATGGTGCATCATGACCTTGTGATGCAGGAAAAACTGTGCCATTAAGTGAGAAGAACAAAGCTTTACTGTGGGGAGGAATCAAGTTTTCTGAAGGATCAGCCAAGGTTGAAGTGGTACAACTGCAGGAGAGGTAAGAGATGAAATCCAGAACTGGATTATTAGCATCTTTTTCCTCACTCTTCAAGTCTCTCCTTGCCCAGAAAAGGAAGAATTTTGCTCCCAAATCATGATCATATGTGCTTTCAGAAGCACCCTCCTCCTCAAAGTGATCCCAGAAATGAAGGAACTAGTGACTACACACAACTGTTTCTTATCTATGAGGTTTTATATGCCCAGTGTCAAAGGCAAGATTTTAAGATTTAGAAAGTGGAACCAAGGTTAAGTCTGGGATTTTGAGACCTAAATAACTTAAGCTTTAAAGTTCTATTGAAGCAAATTGATTCAGTTTAATTCAATTTAATGATAATGTTAAAAGGATCCCTTAAATTTTTTTTAATAAACAAAACAAATTTTGTTTTATCTGAAACCCATTTTGTCTCCTTTAAGCCCTCTGACCAGAAGGCACCATTTCAATATCAGTCTTTCAGATATTCCTTACTTTTGCACCACACCTTGGTCTGGTAACTTGACTTTGCAGCCTTCAACCATGATTTCATGTTTATCTATACGGTTTGTTCTTCCCTCTTAAAATCACCTAACAAAAATGTGGAAATCACCAGGAGAAAACTGATTATTCAAAAGTCTACCAGCTGCATCCACCTTGGCTTCATGTCACACTCAATCCCTTACAGTGCATTAAGGACTGGACCAAAACCATACTGATTTACATTCACTTTGCCTTAACATAATCAACAAAAAGAGGTTTAAATGCTATGAAAAACCAAGCCTTGTTCTTTTTAAAATTCTATTTTCAGCCAAAAAGACAGCCACTGGGAAAAATTCAGTCACTGATGAAGTTATGCAGTCTCATTTTATTCACTGCCTTCAAAAGTTTTAATAAAGTTGTAGTTATCACAAACATTTGCCCCCACAGAGACTTTTCTACTTTGAAAATCACCGAAGTGCTCCCAGGCTGACTCTTATCCTGGTATTTCATATAAACATACAAAGTGCAATCTGTGACACAGAACCAAGGGTCATTCAGAGGTCTTGTGCCATATTGAACTAATTACAAAAAAATTGGCAAGAAAGTAACACATGAAATTTTTATGTATTTCAGAGGTACCTTCTGCAGAACACTCAGAAAGAGTCCAAATGAACAACAACACAAGAAAGACTACATAAGTCTATTTTAAAAATTTCACCTCTTTAATTTTTCAAGTTTTCATAATGATTCATTTTTCCCCATTATGAACACAAACTTTTGGGTAGCTTCTGGTCTAAGCAGCATCATATCCTTATCATGAGCAGATTGCTATTCCCACTGTACTACCAATGACAATTTTTCTAATGTTCCAGGCACACAAAATTGGACATAATTTGCACTGACCTCACCTCAGCAAAGGCAATGGCAAAAAGAAAAAGCATCATCCTTTCTCATTTCCAAGTGAGGCCGTCTACAGACAGTTGGTTGCTGCTGGAGATTCAGTTTGTCACTGGAGAAGAAGTGAGTATTCAGGTAATAGCCACGGACACATGATTTTTCTAGGCAATTGCAAACACATTCCTTTAATGGTCTCCAACCTCCTGATTTGCAAACATCAATGTATTTTTTAGGGGAAATCCCAATCCCAGAAAAATTATGGTTTGATTTTTTTTATTTTAGTTATTCTTTGTGAGTGCCCTAGTGGTGACCCATACAGACTGAAAAGCAACAATTAGATGTTTGACATATGTGTGTCTGTAGACCTGTGTGTATAATCTTGTGAGAAAATATTTTCAGATACTAGAAGCTTCAAATGCAAACAAACCACCACACCTGTCTCAAGAACAGAGGAGGAGTAATTAGTATGGCCAAAACATCAGCACTTAATTACTAAGAATAAAAATATCCCTCTTTCTCAGTGAAAACTAAATTAGTATCTCATACTGGTTTAGTTATAAAGAAGTTTAAAAAGAATTCAAAAGTTAAAGCACTAGTTAGCTGGGAATATAGGACTCTTAAAATAGGTTTGAGCTTTTAAACACAGATATTAATGAAACTCTAAATTCCCTACCAGCTTTGCAGTTGTACAGGACAAAACCAGAAAGGAACATTGTCTGACAGGATGAAAAATAAGGTATTTTATATGGGACAGATGTTAAGATGTTGCTTTTCTGGCAGTCTTTCCTCTTGTGATTATGTTTGCTTTTATACCGAGTGCCAGGCAAGCCAGCCTTTCTGAATATTGCCAAAAGCCCCTCCTTAGTCCTACTGCTACATCTGCCATCCAGAACAGTCAGTACCTCGGCAACTCTCCATCCAAGTCATAAAAATTCACATATTTCACATTTTCAACCCCACCAGAATGTACAAGTTACATGCAGATGGTTAGAGGGACCCAACACATGAGACACCCAGGTCAATAAACCAGAAAGCAAACAAACCCCCAGAGAGAAATATCTCTTTTCACCACTTTTACAGCAATTTCCCTCTCCTTGAATCTGTTTTTTAATGGATGTGATTATGTACACAATGTGAAGCCATAGATCGATAAGAGAATAGTTACAGAAAGACAATACTGGGCTCGCTGATCGAGATGAAGAAAGTCAACAGTCTTGTGGTTGCCCACTTTATCTCCTGATGTTTTACGCCTTTGAACTGAGTTACACCACTACTGATACACAGGTAGAGAGTGTATTGAACTCAGGGTGAAATGATTACGGCAGGAACTCACTGCTGATCACAGCAGTGACGACCTGTACCTTTTCCCTTCCCAGTCTTCTATATTTAGACACAGATCTGTGCTTGGGTACGGAGCATGAAAAGAATTTATGTACCACTGAAATATAGATGTGATTTGCAGAAAGATCAGTGATGCCACATGAATACTAATTTTTCTGACAAATAATACCAGCAGGGTCAATCCAGAAGGGATGATTGTACATACATTAAGACCAAATTCAAACATTTGATGACCGAGCAATATTTTGGCATGACAAGACCAAAAGCAGTGGATGACAAAGGGAGGGAGATCACCTTAGTGCTTCAAAAAGGCTGAAAGGCTACACATTCTTTTTGGCCACTTGTTCAAACTACATTTTGCTGCATTTTTGCTAATAATAAAGCAGTGCCTGTGCAGGCTTTAGTCCTTACAGTTTCATGATAATGCTAACTATGAAAGATGCTGTAATAATTCAAATGATTCCTATAAAGCTTATTCATGACCACTTTGTTACTAGCTGTAAAGGCATTTGGTTTACTCCATGGAGGCCACTCAGTATAATGTTTGCATTGCTCTAAAAGGGCACATCAACCAGTACGTTTATGAAACCAGTGAAAATCCTCCTAACACAGAAAACTGAAGCAGTTGGTTGTTTTCTCAAGACATGCGACTCACCATCCAATTTTACTTTTTCTAGCTGTCTTATCTTGAAAAACAGGTGGGGCAGTCAGAAAAAAAGAAAACCATAATCCTGTGTGGGAATGCACAGGTACAACTAGACTGAAGGAAACATTCAGATTTGTAGCATTAGCGGAAAGTAGTTTCATTTTACCTGTTTCTTTCAACTAGACTGCCAAACTTCATACAAGACAAAGACCCAGTCAGGGTTTAATGGTAGCTCAGGTACAAAGGAATGATTTTCAAATATTCACTCTAAAGTCACATTTATTTTCCCAGTGATCTCATAAAAATCAAGAGTTTCTCATTTGAGCACCCAGTGCCCATCCTTAAGATTTTCTCGTAAAAATACTAAAGGCTTCATATAACTACCAGTTGCAAGCAAAATGGTGCAGTTAACTTTTCAAATGTGTTTGAGACATGGCCTGAATGATATCACAGTCAACTCTTATATTTCCATTTTCATTTAACTTTGATACAGAATAAAAGACATGAGCATACAAATACAGAATTGTACTATTAAATTCATAAAATATTTCAGTTGCTTTTGGCTGAGTAACATCATGTGCAAAGCAATAAAAATTGAATTAAGGCAAATTTGAAATGCTCTTTGTTTTTCTGGTGTTTTAATTTCCATTTTTCATGTTTTTTCCAGAGGCTGGTTTTAGCCTATTACACACAATACCTGTCTGTTTCTTGTCCTGTCAATCATCTGGCCATATATTTTACTGTTCATTGATGCTTGTAGATCTTAAGGTTTTGTAATCTACAGCAAGCAATATGAAATATATTTGTTGATCTTAAAAAAATAAGTCTTTCATAGACATGTGCACTAGTTTAATCAGAGATAGAAATATTAAAATTTCTGCTAGCTTTGTGCAGCAGGGTTTAGCATGGGAGTTTTTCAGATACTAATGGGAAGCTGGTGGCAAACCCTGCAACCATTACCAACAGCAGCTCAAGATTTTTAAACACATCACTTCTTTTTCAGTCATTAGTGTCTTCTTAAAACAACATCATGCTTTGTTTCCTTGATCAAAGCCACAGACTTAGGAGTGTGAAAATAAATTTCACTTTGGTGTATTCCTTTCAAAACACGTCAGTCTCGTAAGCAGGCTAATCTCTGGTGATGTATTATGATGGATTGTGCTTATCCATGCAAATTGTCTAGATAGACAGTTTGCCACTCATTAAAAGGGATTATTCTCCCCCACACACACCAGCACCACATGTGCTCACACAGGGTGAGAGAGAGATGGGCCTAAATGTTCACATATGAGCCTTGAGGAAATGCTGCTTCCCCTGGTGCAATCTCAGGGCTGGGAACAGTGGTTTGGTGAGGCTTTGGAGACACCTACCATTTCACAGGCATCTTACCCTGGGATAGTTCCAACACCTGCACAGCTACACAGACATGCTGAACTACTCTGGAATGACAAATTGCTTCTCTAAGGAACATCTTTGAAACTCATCACATCTGTATGACCATCTCATCCACTTCTGTGGCTGTATTTATAGCACCTTTACACACAGATTATTACTCGTTTACTAAAGCACTCCCTCCCACTTTTACGGCATGAGTATTCTATTTCTTGACTTCAACAGGAGCTTGGTTTGAGTAAGGACATGGTATTATCCTATAACTGCTTCAACCATAGTACAACTATGACTTAGTTAAAAAAAAAAATATTTAAACTACCCCTATGTTTGCATAGTTAAAAAATTCTTGATTTCCTGTTTGTGTCCTCTATTCTGTGTCACATAAAAGACTACATTATGTAAATTAGGGCATAGCTTGATATTCCAGAAAAAAGTAGAATCCTTCATCTAGGGAAGGAAGAACCTATCAGTGAAATTACTAAACACAGCTGATCTCCTGTTAAATCCTTCCGTGGTCATATTAAAACAAATACTTGATTAATTATATTCTTGTGTGCTGGGATCCAGAATACTTTATTTATTGCCTTAAACTGCATCTACAGCAAGACATCTAATGAGCAGTAGCTTTTCCCAGTAATACAGATAATCTCTTTGCAGAGAATTAGTTCTTGGAAAGTAGAAATGCACCTTTTTGCAAATTCCATTTTATACTTTCAACTCCCAGGAGAATGGGGAGTGGATCATAAGGAAGGAAGAGAAGAGGGAAAGCTAGATTAAGGATGTTACAGTAATATTCTTTTGTTCAACATCTGCATGCTAGAGAGATTACAAAATCTTCAGCAGATCAGCAAAAGAAGATTTGAAGCGACTACAGTTAAACCTTCTGAGCAACTGAAACACTCTGCCGCCTTCTTCACCCTCCACCCCAACCTTTCCAGGCCCCCAGCTAAGAAATATTCCACATCCCACCTAGCTGCTAGGATATTCTTTCCATCTTTTAAACCCCACTGAATACCATGCACCTGTGACCTTGGAGTAAACACGGTGTTAGCAGCACACACTCTCAAAAAGATCCAACATCTGCAGGCAATAGACAAGGGCCCCTCTTCTTCCTCCAACAAGATCAAGCAAAATTCTAGGATGAATTATAAAATTCCACAAAGCCTAGCTAGCATCTCTTTTTTTGCATCATAAAACCAGAACGCTTAACAGAGAAACACAAATTTCCATGATTCTCCTCTTCAACACAGTCCATCCAGAAAATGAAAAATGGTGGAGCTTGTGAAATCACTGGAGGAGCCCCAAAGCTTCTGTTTTCCCTTCTGTATAGTGAACATGGAGACAACAAATGTTCTATAGCACCTAAAATAAGAGAGGTACAGCTGACACAGCACAAGCATTGTGGAATAACACTGATCAGTAAACATTTCTCATGTCAAACCCAATTTTCTATCACATTGATGAACATTGATGATGAATCAGATCAGCTGCTGCTGAAACATAGGGACCACTACAGCACCTGTTCACCCGACACTGCAGACCAGAGGCCTTGGTTCACACACCAACAGGCACATGAATTAATATGGGACATCTCGCCATCATATGTGGTATTAATTTGCTTCTTTGTTCCATATTCTATGTTTACAGCAACAGAACTGGTCTGGATGCTACACAGCAACACAAGAAGCTCACAATTCATAATCCTCTAGTGACTATAAATCCAGCAAGGAGATGTCAAAGGTGGCTGGGCTCAGGCTGGTGCAATTCCCTCTATTTCCTGGAATCTCCTCTGAAGCCCATCCAGGCTGCATCCAGCCCTACAGAGATCAATCCATCCCACAGAGAAACACCCAAACATTGCAATGGGAGGATATAACTACTTATATTATGCAAACAGAGCACAGATTTTTTTAAAATACCGGGCAATTGCTGGGATTCAAAAGTACAGCACAAGCTCTGTTGCTGACTACATAGTTCATAGGGTACTGCCCAGCCTGTGGACAAAGTGGACAAAGCCTTGAGCCTCCTAAAATGCACCCCAGGCATGCCCTAAAGAGAGATAAAATTGATTTTACTACTTGCCTCAGAATCTATGGATGATATTTTTAGAATATATTAATAAAATATAATTCTACTGAGAACAAATTCCCAAAGACCAACCTTGCAAATAGCCCTTTTGCAAAAATTTTTTGTGACTTTAATATTTACCACCTAGCATTTCACACCCAATAAGAAAAAAGTGCTACTTTGACCTGATGCATAGTAATGTGGTGTGAAGCAATGAGAGCCAATTTACTGGGCATCACCGAGACATAATGTGGAGGAACACTGTGTCGATTTGCAGAGTGAATCAAAATGCCGAAGCTTTCTCTTCTGTGATATCTGCAAATCGCTGAATAATGTGGTTCACTGACCAAGTGAATTATTTTCAAGGAGTTTGGCACATCTTTAATTACAAGATATGTAAAGATGAAATGGAAACACGCTGCGCATATTTCTTCATGGCTGCTGAACTTTTCTTATGGAAAAGCACCTGTTTTTATTAAACTGTCTCTAGAAGGCATAAAATGTACAAGGTATAGGTTGACAATGTATTTCTCAACGTGTGTAAGTAACCAGCTGGGCAGCCTCACAAGGTATGGATCAACCATGTATAGCTATTGTACCTACACACGCAAAGCTACACATACATAATTATACAAATACATAGAAAATAGATTTCCTTCTATCACAAATGTCTTTAAATTTAGGCAGCATACCAACAGTATTCTAATGTTTCTCTTGCAACTGAGGAAGACTCAAAAAATAAAAAATTCACATCAGGCCCTCTTTACTAAACATTTATGTGCCCTTTATGCTTCAAAAAAAATCAGGAATTTGCATGCTGACAATGATTATGTAAATAGACTGTTTTGAGAATCAGGTCCCAGAGGATTCCTCAGCCGAAAGCAATTCTCCTTTAAAGGTTTCATCATGGTCCAAATCAGTGGTTCTTGAGACACCATTTTCAGTAATGCAATAAATACCCTGTCAGATTCTTGCTGGTTGCTTTCCTCTCAAGCAATGAGCCCTTCTTGCTTTGAACCAGCAGCTGCCCTAAAAGGGTCTCTCTTTGCTGATTTTGAAGAGCTGTGGCACATCACATAGTTAAACCTCCACTCTGGGTAAAAGGCTGCAGTCTTGACTCAAATGACCAAAATTCATAGGTAACCCTGCTTGGAGCAGGATGTGAGTCTAGATGACTTCCTGAGGCCCCTTTTAACTTGAATTATTCCATCATCCTACAATCCTCAAATAGCTGAGCCCTCTAGGCTGGGCAGGCACACTGCAGAAACGCATATCCAGTAATATTCTGGCCTCACCCTGAGCTGCTGGACGATTGCAAACATTTAAGTTGGGGCTGCAAGGCTTTATCTGAAGTGAAGATTCCAAACATGCATGACATCAAAAGTATTGAAGTGTGCCTTAAATTTTGCAATAAATATTTTGAAGGAAGGGTGCTTTCTCAGCATCTCTACTGTTAGATACTTATAGGAGAAATAGATAGAGATTCAAGGAATTTCTGCAACATGCTCAAATGTGCATTCCAAGAAACCAGTTTTATAGAAAAAAAAGCTGACATGGTTTGGGTTTTTTTGGTTGTATACACCTGCAATCCCTGTTCAAAAATTAAAAGCATTTCCCTGCCCTTCCCCTCACATAAAAGTAGGCATATAAGTAACTGTTTTTAAAAAACCCTGAAAATCCAAACAAGCATACCACTATTCCCCACTACTGAAACATCAAACTCCAGTTTTAAAGTGGAATAGAAAGCACAAACCAACAAATCAAGCATCTGTTCTGCTTCTGCAGCTGTTTTCTCTCCTTCCCCAAATAGCCAGTGCCACAGATGAGAACATTACAGACCCCAACCAGGAGCCTTAACACACAAGTTCTCACATGGCTTCCGTGGCACAGCCTGGAGAACATGCACATCCAGCTCCCATCAGAGTTCAGAAGGGCTCAAAGAGACTGGGAGGAAACAGCTCAGCACTGCCCTGTACCTCCACAGGCAGGTGTGCCTTCAATGCACAGCCTGCTTCAAATCATCTAAAGACTTTCTATCAAGCACAAAACAAATCCAGGGTGGACAGGGACCAGCATGTTCGCAGCTGCCAAGACACACAGCAGCTGGCATTGATACCACTTGGGTGCAGTCACATGGGCAGCCATGCCCATAAAGAGCTCTGCATAGTTTCATTGCATGGGTATATTCACATTCTAAATTACATCATAGTGATTTCAAAATGCAATTACATTAATTGCAGCTTGAATATGCCTGGAGCTGGCATGTGATGATGTCATTCACAGTGAAGGCATCATGCTTTCCAGGAACACCTCAGCAGCCAAAGATGGACACCCTGCCTGGCACACTCCTCTTGTCCTGTTGAGAAAGCTTTGGGCTTGAAAACATAAATTGATCAACACAGAGAGTGTGTTAAGCAATAGAAAATAAATCACAGGCTTTATTTCTCAAGCATATTACACCATCTCTGAGTAAAGATCCCCAGCATTAGGCATTGCAGCCAAAGACTCCAGAAGTCAGGGAGCAGCAGGACAGAATAGCAACAGCATAGTCCAAAGGCACCTAGTTCCAGAGCAGACCTGCTTGGTGTGCTGCTCAACCCCATCCTGGGACACAAACCAGAGTGCACCATCTCCTTGTGTGCTTCAATTTATTTTGGAAAGAAACCAAGGTGTAGAGAGGCAGGAAACCACAACATGCTCCCAGAGGTGCTGCAGTCCGAATGGGCGGAGGCCCAAGATCGCAGGGCTTACCCCAAAGCCTGAGCTTCTCTCTGCACAGGCACAACCACATGGGCCTGGTGCTATTTCAGTGAATCCTTTTATTCCACCAGCTGCTACTACTGAGGTCTGAAACTGAAACCCAGTGTGTGATCTCATGGATGAGCGCAAAGCTCACAAGCTCTCACATCTTAACAGAGGAGAAGAAAGGCTCTGTTTAGTTGTGCCAGAATAAATGAAGTGCAAAGGTAGCCAGGATGCCTCTTGAAGCTGTTTAGTGCTGGCACTCAATTTGAATCACTCTGAAGAAAAGCTTAAGATTTCCTAGGGAAAGTACTATTCCTCAATGCCTTTAAACTATTTTTGTGCTCCTGTGATCCTGGGCTGCTGTGCATTGCAAGGACGTGGAAGGGCCGCCTGCTTCCCTGCGTTGTTTTCTGCACACAGCAGCAAGAGCATCTTTCCCCAAATGGATCTGGGGCTTTTCAGATGCTTTCTGCTTTTTCTACAGCCCAGGCACAGTCTGTGAGGGGCAGAAGCAGGGGCAGAGAGGCTTGTCCATGCTATTTTATGGCAGTTTTTCAAAAGAGTCATCTGGAAATGTCACTCCAGCTGTGCTACTGCTGTGTTCAGACAGAGAAAAAGGGAAGAAGAAAAAAACCAGCAGCCGTGTGGGACAGAGACCAAGTGTTCAGACAAATTTATGCTTTATAACTTAAGGACAGTTTTTCAAAACTTGTTGCAACATCTGCTGGGAAACTAAAATATTTTGGACAAGAGCAATGGCCTATATTTTAAAATTCCGATTTATAACAAATAACCAAGTCCCAATAGAATGCAAGCTTGTACTTCTTCATTTAGAAATAAAACAATGTGTGTATATTTTTTAATTCATCTTCATAAAATCTCTGGGTTTGGGTGCCACCAGCTACACACCGGACTCACTGAGACAGCAGGATCATTGCTTTGAAAAAAACCTATCAATAAGCACTGAAATAACAAAAAATCAGGCCCTCGCCATGCTTCGCTCCACACACTTCACGAATTTCTGTAGGAGATGACAAAAGCAATTTCACACAGGAGAACAATACAGACCCCTCTGTCTCAGCCTCCAGGGTGAGTACCAGTAACAATAAAAAACACATCCTCTCTTCACAAACAAATGGTGAAGGAGTCCTGGACAAAATAAATTCTTTCATCAATAACAATCCATCAGAGATGCTTCCTTCTTTCTTTCTGTAATTCATTTGTAAAATTAACAGCCCTTCATACACAGCCTCCCAGAAAAATAATTGATCCCACTGCCCTGGATAGGAGCCACTTTACTGGATGCTGGCAACGATTACCATTTCATGCATATTATTTCCGTTTGCAGAAGGCTGACGCCAATGCACACATGCAGGCTTGTGTGAGACGTTCCACCAAAAAAAAAGAATTAAAGAAAACAAATCAGAAAAGCTATCACACAATGTAAGACTTGTTGATTTTTCTGCCACCTTTTGTGCTACAAAAAATAAAGCATCTACTTGGTCAACATGTGCTACCAATAAGTTGGTCTAATTAATGGCAGACTGCTGAGAAACCGAGCAGCTTTCCTTATCTGCATAGGAAAGAAGCCCGAGTTAGCTTCTGATGCTGAAAGTTACTTGCAGGAAACTACCTCACCAGACAGAGCTGCAAACCCTGCTTGTCTTTCAGAAAGAGAAGGGGGAAAAAAAACAAAGGTAACACTAGTTTTACTTTAAAGTAATGCCAGGACCCTTAAGAAGATACATTGAGAGTGTTTGTGTGAAAGCAGCATGACACCTCCACTTCTCTGAAGTGGATCTTCCTCCCAACGTTGATGGCTAACTTGAAGTGCAAAGAAATTTAAAAAAAAAAAAAAAGACAAAATAAAAAAACATAAAAATAAAAAGCAAAACACAAAAATTAAAAAAAAAAACAAAAAACAAAAAAAACAAACCACAACATTAATCCAGAGGATTTTTAGGTGATTGAAAATACACACATATAATATTGTAGTTAGTTTTTAGTCGGTCTGCCAATCAGCACAAGTGCCCATTAGCTTTAAAGTTGCTTAAAACATGTACATTTCTGGATGATGCCCAGTGACCAACAGCATCTGGTACAATAACCTGGAAGTTACACAGATCAGGTATGTACAGGTAGGGTAATCCTGTCCTTATTAACAATGTAAAGCTCCTGCCAAAAAAAAAAAAAAAATTTAAAAAGGAAGAAAAGAAAAAAACCCAAAACAGTAGTACAAGCCATTTAATTAAAATGGTTGTGTCCTATCATCCAGAATCTCAGGTTTATAAAGATTAAAATCAAATTAATGGGAGTCTCATGGCTGATTTGCCTTCCCACAGTTTGTCAGCACAGCTAATAGAGATCTTCTCTCCCTGCTAGAAAATGCATTTTTCCTAATTCCCACATCCAAATCTTTGGTTCAGAAAACTGTGTCATCAACACTGTATAAATCTGTTGGGAAAACATTCCCTGTGGTACCAAGATGTTGCACGACTTTGTTTAAAGGGAGAGAAACAAGAATTTCACAAGAAAACTCTACTAACATAGATCAGTCACCATCAAATCACCAGTCATCAAAAATTCTTATTTCCTCTGGCTTTCAACGAAAAGAAACCATTAACTCTCCAGATTTGCCTTTCTCTATCTCCTAAAATAGTAGTGCTAACAAAACTGGAACTATCATCCTGGAGTACAGGGAAGTAAAGTAATACTAAAACCAGCTTTCTCTCCACAAGGTAATGCATACAACTTCTTTCAGGGGAGGATTAACTTCTTCATGTTCAAAGAAAACTAGGGCAAACAGAAATGCAGGCACAGGAATCTAAAAATATTCCCTTAGTCCACAGAAAAGTAATTCTATATGAAATTTTTGAGACAACTAGAACATCTCCAAAAGAAACTTGCACACATTGAAGACACGGGAAGAAATATTTCTTTCAAGTGGAAGTGTGACTTGAAACCCACAGCTACATTACATTAAAAAATAAAAATAGTTATGACAAAGTAAAATAATATTTTGAATTACCCTAGATAGCTTTCCACTCTCCCCACATAAGTAGACCCTGTCAACCAAGGAATGCATGCAACATCCTCCTGAAGCCTTGCAGACATTTTAAGCCCACAGTGGAACAAAGTGCTGGTGAACTCATTTTTCCAGGGTTGAAGGAAAAGTGGGGATACAAAATGACAGGAGACCATCTTAAAATTGAATTTTAGGTAGAGATGTAAAGACAAGGTCAGAACACTCAAAGGCTCACATCTGTATCATGCTAGACAGTGGCTGGAAAAGCAACAAACAGGTAACAGGTCCCTACATTTCAGCTGGCAAACAGCTTGTAGGTAAAAACAAAGTATTCAAGAACAAATAATGCCAGATGCTGTCTCATTAGAACTACTATCTTGTCCCATTAAAGACTTGCTTCGCCCAGCATGTACTGTCCTGGGGGTGGACAGAGCAGTGCTGCATAAAGTGTGCTGGAAACAACAGCTCTTGTTCTACAGACAGGAAGAGCAGCTGTGATTAACTTGGAGCTTTAAGCAACTCCAGACTGAGTTTTTTTACAAAGGAAAACAGCTTTGTAGTTTTAATATCTGTCTAATTTCTAGTTCAGTAGTTTTCCCCTTGAAATAACTTTTCAGTAGATTCCTGGAGCACGTGTTACCTTTCCTTCATACACCTTGAGATAATGTAACTCTAATGATTTTCCAAATAAAAAGTGAAAGGCTATCAGGACAAATATCACCATTTTGATTCCACTAAGACATTATTATGGTGATGGTAATAATTCCACAGAGGAATTACTTAGAATACACACTCAGCTCTGACCTGACCCACCTAGAACTCAGATGATACCTTTCCTAAGTTAGAAGAATTTATTTTCATTTTCAACTGAGTTCACCTAATCAAAATGCTTCATTGCGACAAAGAGTTCATCATTCCTGTGCAAACTGCAGCTACCACTGTTAAGAATCAGACACCAATACAGCAAATTCTGCCAGTGCACAGCCCAGCTCGGGGAAACAATTTTCAGACAAGCAAAATAAATAGTATCTTATATTTTCTTACTAACAAAGTATACATTTAACACCCCCTGTTGGTAATTGCCTGTATTAATTCAACACTAATACAAGCTGTGGACATAGAATTTGAGAGTGAAACACCACCTATTCCTAAACTCTGCCTGCTCCAGACTCCTGTAACCCAGATGGTGAAGGGACCCAAAGCAAGGTAGCTGAAGAACAGTAATGTTTTTTTATTAGGCCAGGGT
Source organism: Corvus kubaryi (assembly GCF_017639235.1). Taxonomy (NCBI): domain Eukaryota; kingdom Metazoa; phylum Chordata; class Aves; order Passeriformes; family Corvidae; genus Corvus; species Corvus kubaryi. Next base: position 8,553,635 of record NW_024581093.1, on the reverse strand, counting down.
TTGGGAACATGGGGTTTTTTTCGAGGTTGGGACTTCACAAGTTTTTACATATCCAAAGAGTTGTCTGTACCTGCAACTACACTGAACGATTTACCAAAAGACACTGCCCTTCCCCAACAGCACTGTCTTATTCAGGATGTTGCCATACATAGTTGGGAAATGAGGAATCAGTTCGGATCCCCCATCTTGCTCTGTCATTTGAGCCAAGGCATTTAATACTACCTGGGCAGCAATGGCCTATCAGTACAGAAAAAGATATTTTCCCCCTGGAAATACTGTTTAGCTCAGCATCCATATTAGTCTTAAGGCAAAAATCCATTAGATTCTGGCAATGGCGAGAACTGACATTAGAAAAAGAATGGCTGTTCAGAAAAAGAGGAAGATTATAGAATTTCTTTCTTTTTCTGCCATTGATTAGTCCTCAGATGTACTGACAGACAACACAGAGCTACCTATGCTGATAAGAACTGCCCTATTTGCATCCAAGTGAACACAATGGTAGCTGTCTCTGCCATATGGCTTATATACAGCTGCTTCTGGACAACCACAGTGTGATGTATGCACACAGCAAAACAAGACTAACAGGCAAAGCATGCTTTTTTTTCCTGCTCAAATGGTATATCTGAGTCACATTTTCATATGACAAAAAAAAATTTGCAGCCTCTAAGTTATAATTTGAACAAAATATTTCATTCAACAATAGAACCATAGCTTGTTTTTAAAAGCAAAATAAAGAAACAGCCCCACTGGCATGCAATTATGGATTTAGAAATTGACTTCTTTTTTCCTCTTTAGAAAATCAGGATATTCACAACTGTACCAGGATACATACAACTTAAAATAATAATCACTGATAGCATGAAGGAAAAAGTGGTATGCCCAAATCTGCAAAACAAGTTCGTATCAAGGAATGTGCTTTGTATTCTCTGCTGATTCAATTATTGGAACATAATTGCTAGTTGGGTAGGTCAGAGCTGCCTTATCCTCATCCCAGAGGAAATAGGAATGTTACTAAACTGAAATCATTCTGATGAGGTGACTCACTCCTCTTTCAGATCAGATCAGTCCAAGTGGACTCCTCTAGAGAGGGAGAATAAACTTTTAGTTCTGAAATAAGTCTGTGCCCTCTCCAAACAAGATCCTATGCCAAGCAAGGTATGGAAATACGTGAAAATGACCTTTTCACAGGTCATTTTATGACAAAATAATGGGGGAAACACAGTTTTAGTTCTTCCTGAGTATGAGAACATCAGTAAGAAATGTTCACTCTCTCATGCTGGCCTGAAGAAGAGCTAGTGCTGGCCACTGGCATTATGGTACCTTCTGACTTCAGCTCTCAGGAGCTGCAGCTTCCATCTCCCTGTACTACTGGCTCAGCCCCTCACACCACTGGTTACACAAAGGACTTGGAGACAAACTACATCAGAGCCCTGAGCAGTGGTGGTCATTCACCAGGATTTATGCCCTTTTAATTGCTGCCTATTAAATGGATACTCTGATGAACCTGCTGGAGTCCAAACCTCTCAGTATCACCTCCTCAGTTCCTGCCAGATGGGATTTTTCACTCATCTGCCACCTGCTGCTTTGCAGCTCTGCCACCATGCCAGGGATCAGCAAGTAGTTCTAGCTTTTGGGTGGTGATCCCAGGAGTATAGAATATTCTCCAGACCAAAATCATGCTCATTTTCTACCCTGTGCTCTAGCAGATACATTTCTAAATGAATACTGCTGTGTTTGCTGATCATTTTATGGTTTGTTTACTTCTCGAGCATGTAATATTGTTAGGGTAATGTTGTTTTTAATTAGTTGGAAGAACTATTGTTTCAGAAGGCTGAATGCATTTGCTAGCAAGGGGTCTTTATAAATACAGTGAATGTTACTGGTTATGCCTCCACAGATGGGTACTGACAGCTGCCAGCCAGCTCTGCCCCTGCTCAGAGTTGGGCTGGACCCAAGCCAGTGCCAGTTCAGAAGCCACATTAGTTGTGTTAGCACAGTGTTGAGTCCAAAAGCCTCTTGGAAAAATCAAATCTGAAAAATGGGAGTGTTTCAGTTCTTCAAGGAAGTCTCATTTGTTATAAGTTACTCCACAAATGTGTCCTAAGTTTTCACTGTTTCAACCATTCAACCCAGAAAATAAAGAACGAACCAATTATTAAAAATTGACTGCTATCTACAGATAAAGATATGCTGTAAGTAGAGACACGAAGGGTGATCACATGTACAAAAGAACATTATATGTTCACATCCATATTTGTTAGAGATAGGCACATACAAGTTACGTGTGTGCATCGAGAGCCGTAATTTTTCAGCAGTCCTTTTCTACACCTCCCTGTGGAATGGCATTAGACAGACAAGGGGAGTGGGACAGCTGGGCTTTGTCTGTGTCAGCAGAGGAGACAGGGAGTTTCTAGAGCTTGTCACTGCACAGGAGAGCCCTTGGTGGCTAAACACCCTCAGCAAGTCAGAGGGGTCAGATAGAGCTGATAGGGGAGCATTAGATCACCCCAAGAGCAATGCTGGCTGCCCAGGTCCTCTGATAGCATGAGATCACCCCCATTCTCCCTGAAGTGGAACAAGAAATTATGATACAATTCAAATCTTCTTCCTCTCAGGCCCATGTTGCAGGTTCTGCTATGAATGGTACTTTGACCTAGTTCTCAGAGCAGTTGATTTGAATCTCAGTGCCTGGTGTAGTTTACAGTGAGAAACCAAGCAGCTGGAGACTGAAGCACGTGTTTTCTCCACCTCTGAGAGTTGTAACCTCTACCTGTTTTGCTCTGGAGTATATCTACAGAAGTGTATGTTATTATAAATACATAGAGACCAGAAAAAACTATCCCATGCATGTGTCTACTCCATTCTCTCAGTAAGGAAATAACCCACTGCTGGAGTCCAGACCTTCCTGGCAGCTTGGAAGCCATGATAATGCAAGTTCTGTCTAAAGGCAAACATCTGGTATCCTCATTATACAGAGCATACACTTTTCTACAAAGAACAGGGAGGCAGAAATATGTCTCCACACGGGAAAGGAACTAGGACTGAGCTCCAGCCCACTCTTTGCAGGTCAGAGTATGGATACTCCACACCAGGACTATTTCTACCAGAACATGTGCTCACTCACTAAAGGAGGGAGAGGCATCAACAGAAGACACTCGCGACTTAGGGGAAATTAGGAATGCGGCTGGAACCCCATCCTTGGAAACACTATTACACAGAATAAAATATGCATCAGGAGGATTTATGCAGTAGGCTCTAGGTCTCCTCCTCCATTTCATTTTCTGTGCAACTATAAATTACCTTGTATTTCTGGAGAAGCTGGTGTTATAAGCATAGGGTTCATTATGTTTAAGTCACTTTTTCTACCCAGGAAACATTAAACTATTGTGGCATGTTGTCTGGAACATGTTTTTCCCCTTTGTCTCTGCCAGAATGCTTGTATTATTGTTAAATTCTTGGTGCAGTATTTCCCCAAATCAGAAAGCTGAGAGGAGATAACACAAAAGAGAGTTTCACAAATACATTCTTTAAGAAAAGCAGTATCCAACAAATCCCACAACAAACCCTTATTGGCACTTCCACTAATGTAAATAAAATCTATTCGGTTCTCGGAAAAACAATCACTTCATTCTTGTTATCAGAGGACAGAATCTGGGTCAACAGATGCGTTTTGGATATGCACCAATTCTTAAATGATTTAGTATTCTGATCTGTGGATACAAAAAGCAATTTCCTACATCAGCAGTACCTTAGCACAATGTGCACTTTCATCCTACCACCTACATTGCCATAATCATTAAATGTTATAAAACATCTCCCATAAAAGCAAAAAATTCTGATATATGACTATAATGTAAATCAGTGCTTTGGATTACAGTGTGATACCAGTTCAGTTATTTATATGTGTTTCAACTAAAAACATCCAACTGGATTTCAACTATCACAAGATTAATCTCACTAATACTTTATATATACAGATGGTCAGACAAGAAAAATTAGAAAAACATGAAAAATTAATATATTCTTCTTGTATAATATAAAATATTATTTGTCTCCTAGAAGATTATAACTGGAGCTTCTAGTACCAAGAATAACTAGACTAGCCAACATGGGTCCTCTGCTTTGTGGGAAGTTTTTCATTCTGTCCCAGCTCGAAAGTTATTGTCAGACACAGGAAATCTACAAAGCATACAAATACAAGACAAAACATATGCTTGCTTTTGCCTGGATATAGCTTAGTAACTAATCATCAGAGCTATGTGTAGCTGGAGTCTTGTTCACTTTCATCCAACAAGTTCCAAAGATGGCAGCAGGACAGTTCCATTAATTACATATTCCAGCACTGTATCTTGCTATTGAAAAGATGCTCCATGTCAACCTACCCTGGTCACCACATTTAATTAATATTATACATGCAATAATATTTGCAGTGCTGAATAGAGTCTCATCATCAAGCAAAGGCAGAGAACCTGAATTCAGCTTCTACATATGCCACCTACTGTCACGGTTTACAAATTAATATACATGTTTAAAAACAGAGAGTGTTCTGGACAGAAACAGGTGTCTGAGACACACACTTGGAAGTTCATCAAATTAAAAACCTTCATTCTCACAACCTGTAGCAAAACAGTTGACCTGCTAGAAAGAAGAAGCACAGCCAGAGCAAACATTTCTGGCAGCATTAGGATCAAAGAGGTCTCAGATAGCCAGAGAAAACAAAGGATGCTGACATCAAAATATTGGCAGCTTGCATTGTTTCTTTTCTTTCCAAATAAAATGGGCAAAGAAAAGGACTAGCTTTCCCATCCAAGCTCAATTCTCCAGTGAGCAGCATTCTGTAGCTGCAATTATAATCTTGTATTTGTGTGCACACTAACTAATTTCCTGGGCAAGTTACATTTCAGCTTGAACATGTTGGCATGTAGAGACCAACCTCAATAACAAAAATAGCTGCTGAGTTCAGCAACCTGCAGCTTTTTATAGTTGACCTTGCAGCTCTGCAAGATAGTGGCTCTGGGCCACTTCATTATTTCAAAGAAGGAAATGTGGTTCTGGGAGTTTCATGGGGACTAACAAGACTCAAAAGATAAGTGGTTTCCTGGCTAAGTTCTTTTTGCTTGTTTTAACTTGGTCATTCTCATTTCAAAAGTATTCTGGTCCTCTTAATATTCTCCATTCTGGCTGTGATTGGTAGGGCTAATCTTGCTGACGTAGTTTCATTTACTCCATGGACTTTTCCTTAGTTCACGTAATTTATTATGCAGCTGGTTGCACTTGAACTCTCTCCCATGTTGCACTCTGGTCACAGCATGTAACTGTAAGTGAATTCATCATATTTCAGTTTGACTTCAATCCCAAAATGACTATAGCAATAAAATTACATAAATAGACTAAGAACAATGAATAAATGTAAACAGTTGCATGACAGTCTGATTCTGTCAGTCTACTTCCCTGCCTGATTGAGTGATTCTGCCCATTAGAATAGCCAGCTGGCTGCAGATGTGTAATGAAAAAGGAATGTATACACTTTGGTACAGCTCCTTCTCATCTGCACTTGAGCAGTAAGAAAGCTGGAGAACTGTTTTAACTTTTTATGTAAAGTCTGACTGCAGCAGGAGCTGGAGCTGCTACCAGCTGTTGGCTGGTCCACTGCAGCTGTGAGTGACTGACAACTGACTGCTCTCCTCTGCCTGCCCACACCTGCAGGGGCTATAGGAAAACAACAGATTTCCAACAGGAACAGAACCTGTTCCACACTCCTGCACTCAGTAATTTACTCATTCCCAAACCCCTTTTTCTGCATCATTAAAAAAGACCTTGAAGACAATATTAAAAAACCTTTCCAGTCCTATTGATGGCAAAACCACATCCTCAGCCACATAAGCAGAGATATTAGTCACTCATATAATATTCATGCTACAGTATGCTCCTGTTTACAAAAATCCTCACTTAGTCTGGGCACACCAGTAACTGAAAAATTAAAGGAGCACCACCTTCACTGCCTTTTTACAGCATTATTATGCACCACTGTTGACACCAACACCAGGCTAATTACAGCCACACCACATAAAACACACAGAGAGCTAACTTAGTTGGAAAATAATATATCTCCGTGTTCTCTTTGAGGATTACCATTATGAGTGTCCCAGATAGAAGAGATGTTTATCTAGTGTGCTCTCTGCCTACAGAAGAGGGGCTTCCCAGCTAGCCTGCAAGTGGAAAGGCACATTTCCATTGTCCAAGCTCACAATGTTTCATTTGTGTAACACTGAATCCCAACTTAATTAAATAGCTCCAGAGACCACGGAAATCTCAATATACACGGGCAAGTGGTCGAGCAGCCCCATTTACATGTGTGTCACAGCTTGCCGGGTATCGCTCCAAAAAGCATCTGTCTCAACAGTCTCATCTGATTCTTACAAACAAGCTACACTTTGCATTTTTGAATTTAACAAAGATCACACAGCTGCCAACATACTATCAAAGCCTAAAGACCAAATAAACGTTTGGCTTCCCTCCAACCGTCCTTGCTGTGGCATTATTACTGACAATAGAGCCAGAGCAGCAAAAGCAATGAGATGGCAAATTTACACATGTGCCATGTTTTTATACATTGTCTACATTTGCTGCTACAAGACTGTAAGCAGAACACTGGTGAGCATCTTCTGGTTGCAAAATCTGACCTATTTTAGGGCTTTTTGAAAGCTGTGCAGCATTATTAGTGTATAAAAAAATGCAGATGGGCAAAATTATCTAAGAAAAACAATTCAAAGGTGTTTTGTTCATATTCCCATATGGGTAGTAGAAATAGAACGGAATTCTATATTCTCAGGGCTACATTTTGCACTTCTTGAAGAACTGTGCAATATCCATTAAACCTGGAGACCCAACAGTTGATGTTTCCTTTTAGTATCTACTCATTTCACTTTAATCCACCTATTCCTTAGCCCTTGCAACAGGAGCAGTGTGCATATATCAGAGGGTAGAATTTGTATTTGACCTGTGTAGAGGAGCTCTGCTACATTTTTCAGTTCAGTTAATAGTCCAACCACCCTCTCATCAAAAGCCAATTGCATCTGCAGATAAGAGGCCTTTCCCACAGACAGTAATATAACTTTTTGATCTGTATCAGATGATTAGGGCAGTGGACAAAGACAACTTCTCCTTTAGTACCTCTCCTGTTTGGTGAATTTCCACTGTGTGTGAACATCTACAGGAAGCAAGCGGTTAAGACAACGGAGCCAGAGGCTGAAGGCAACTCATGGCATTACCTGCAGCAGAGCCTAGGCCAGGTCTTGAAAAATGCTTTGTGCAACAGCCTGAGCACTCACAGGACCCTTGGAATGGAGAAATGTCGAGCTTATTGCACCTTCCTGTTCTGCCCATGTTCTCATGGGCAGCTGTGCTTTGGTCACCTTCCCCTCCCTTAAATTCAATCTATATGTAGACAGAAGAAAAAAACAAGGCACAGCCACAGCTGAGAAGGAGCAGTGTGTTGGCATTCCCACATTCCTACATCTCCTGCTGCCCACACTCATCAGAGCAGTGAACTGCATTTGCAATGGTCAGGCTCTGGTGACATAGGGCGAGTCCCACAGCACTGACCCTCCACCTCTCCTCACTGCACTGCCCCAGTGCTGACACAACTCCTCTTTGATAGATCCCATGGCCCCCACTGAGCCAAGCCTGGCACCTTTCACCTCTGCCCTTAGATGGAGGGGCTGCTATGGCTCACCACTGCTCTGATTTCCAGCCCTTTTCATCCCCAGCTCTCCTCACTTTCAAGTCTCCCATTGATTCAAACACAGCTTGCCCTTGGCTAGCAAACTGTTACACACCCTCCCAAGAGAGAAAGAAAGGGCAGGAGCAGTTTTGCCCACAAGGTTGTATTACTTCACACTTTAGGGTCAATTCATTGCATTTTGGGAGGAACAGCTCTTGGGAAGAAGGGCAAATGAAGCAAAACAGACATGGTTGTTGCTGGAAACATTTGCTGAAGACATCCCAGTGCTGCTGTACATCTTCAAGCTGGGGATTTATTTTTTTCCCCCTCCAAGGCTTCTTTTAATGTATTCTTTCTTCAAAGTTTGTGCTATCTATGTAATTTTTCAATCAGGGATTAGAGAGGATTAAGTCCTTGCTAGCCTGTGTCTCTCAGGGAGTGTTGGAGGTACATGCATACTTTACACACAATTCCAGTGCAACTGCTCACATTCATCTCAACGGAGATGAGTAGTGGCTTATTTTACATACTACAGAATAAAGTCAAGACCTGCCCAATTGTAGATTTACCTCCTCTCTGGTCTGTCCTCATGTTCTTTACCTTCTGTGTCTTTTTTTACATAAAAACCTGACCTCATGAAGTAATTCATGAGGCCTGCGTATAATGCTGGTTGCCCCTGATGCAGGGGTGGTTTACAAGCACCACTAAACTTCAGCTACATGATACATTGAGGTCTCCCAGGGTTCATCATATACCTATGCCAGAAGGCTATTCCCTGTATTTCCTATCTTTGGGGATCCAAAAAGTCTACTTACTCCTGTTTGATTTGGGTTGTTCCCCCCTCACATGTACATCTTTTAATAATAATGCCAATCCAACACCATTGTGTTTTACCTGTTTTTTTCCTCTATTAAATTTGATAAAATTTATCTTGATTTTGTTGCTAAGCAATACAGAAATAAACAGCAAAGAATATTTACATGGACAAATTCAGCCTCATTTCTGTTCTGCATCACACTTCCAGATCAACACGCAGCCCTGCTAGATACATTCACACCAGCTTCAGCCAGCCAAAATAACTAACAGTACTAGTGACAAGGCAGTCAAAATAATCTCATTCAAGCCCACCAGAGTTGCTGGAGATATCCTCTAGTCACTAGCTTACATGGAAGCCTGTCCTGCTATTCCTATATTGCTCTGGTTAGCCATCACGTCTAGATTAAACCTAATGTGTCCTTATCTACAGACAGACCCATATTCTCCGTTTCCCTAAGGATATTTCATATTTCACCTCCCTTTAATCACACTCAGCAGGAGTTTATTACTTAGGTGCAATTGGTCAAATAAAATTAGATTTGTGTAATATTGCCTGTCCTGACCAAATAAGCATGTACCAGTTCCTCGACTTTGTTTCACATGGAAACTCACAACAGCTAATTGAACAAACAAAACATTTGCTGAAAATGACTGTAAATAGTATTTGAATGGCTGATATTAATTCTTTAAAGCAATCATAAAAATATTTGCATTTTTCTATAGTGACTGGAAAAGACTCATCATGAAAAATAAGAACTTAAGGAGAGTAACAGCAGTAGCAAGAATTAATGATTGTGTATCTCTTCCAAGTTAACCTAAATATTAATTCAAGAACATGATATTTTTAAAAGTACAGGAAAAAAATAGTAGTTTAGACCATAAGCTGGGGGGGGGGAGTTGCTCTGGTTATGTTGCCCAGACTTGAATTCCTTTATCATTTGAAATCCTTATTAAGTCACTTGCATGGTATAGATTACAGTTCAATCCTAAAATTCCTCTACATTTATGTTTCTTATGTTTTTTACTTTGATATCCTGCCTGTTTTAATGAAGAACAGGATGTGCAATAGCTTGTTACTTACGGCAGTACTTTGACAAGGAACCTAGATCTTAATAAAAAACAGGAAATAAAATCCTTCATATTAAATCAATTCTTTAAAAAATAAGCATGTGAATGTCATATTTAAGATTAAAGGTATTTCTCTTTCCAGGAAAGGATCATAATAAGGTGGGCATGTGGCTATTTCAAAAACTGCACACATTTGGTAAAGAGCTTATAGAAAACAGTGTCAAATCCCATATTGAACCCAGCTGCTGGTACTTACTTTTTGATGTAAGGCTTACTTCCTGCAGATATACATCAAATTAAATTCTTCACTAAGCTCACAATGGTGTTTTCCCTTTAAGCAGAAAGGCAATACTTACCTGAATGAAATAATATATCTCTTTAATGGGTTTCTACAGTGAAGACACATTCTCCATTTAAAAATGTATGGTGACAGTAGGAACAGAGAGCAACTTGCCATCTATTAAACCAGTTTATTTTCTCTAAAATAGCTTTAATGAAGCCAGTTGGGATTTGTTACACCAATGATATATCTGGTGTCCTAAGAGCAATTTTGATAGGACTATTCCTCTACTGGGCCAATTTCCCAGAGTTCATACCACTGGTGATTTTAAGATTGCTCCTCTGAAGAGAAGCATGGAGTATTGTAATGACAGATGCACCTCAAAAATAAGGGTAAGGGACAAGAATAATGAGGCAAAGGAAATGGGCACATTAACACAGGTTACATAGTTTTCCAGGCTTTGTTTGGAGGGCTTGAAACATGCAGTGTTTTCGACTGCAGGAAAGAATTCCCACTAGATACAAACCAGAAAGATTTTGCTTCTAATTCTGATTCAGCAACATCTGCAAGTATCTGTCTGAAGTGATAATACACTGTCTCCTATCAAGAAAACAAAGGATTGAGGAATGATGGAGCAGTCAACAAAGAGGTGCAATGTGTTATATGTTAAACTTCCTTACATTCTGTCAGCCTCCTTTGCCTTTTGGATATATTTATCGGTAGGTAAAGCATTCTTAGTAGATGCCAAGAAAAAGTCGTAAGATTATTCAAATGCAAGTTAAAATACAGAGCAGAACTCACCAATCGTTGCATTAGTCACTGTACACTCTGTGGCCCTTAATCTAGACAAGAGCTCATTTCAGGGTCCAGATATTAATCTAAAATGGCCCAGTGGTGATTGGGAGGAAGTATGTAAGCAGTGTAACAAGGGGCAGCAATAAGCTCAACCACTCTAAGCTTCTTTTCCAAAATTCCAAGCAGATCGCTAAAGGCTAAGGCTGCAGAAGGCACTGGACAAAGGTCCCTATAACACCATTTTAAAACATCACTGATTTGCAGAAAAGCAGCTTTGCAAGACAAAATGGAGAGGCAAAACTGAAAACATCACATAACTAAAACACGTCACTGAGAATATCCCTATTTCACACCCAAAGTGTCTCCACAGTATTTGAGTCCCAAAGTTTAACTTGAAATCTCACCAAAACAACCCAGTCTTCCCAGCTGAGGATAGACTCAAAATCACTCTCATTTGGAGACTGCCCCAGCTGTGCTGACAACCTTTGCTGGACCAAAACTCATGGGAGCACAAAAGCCAGCCAGGTCTTTCACATGTTAGTTAACTTCATTGTTTCTAGAACTAACTTTTCCAGTAGTGCTGGCTTCCAGTGGCAATGAAGACAAATGCCAGCTGGGCACAGATCTGCATATGGACCCAGGTAGATTTACAAGGGCCTGGGGGCTTTTTGTGGATGAGTGGTTCTTAGTATAACCCAGCATCTCTCCCTCCCTTCCCTGCACGAATTGCTTTGCTCAGACTGCTGTATGCAGTTGTGTTTCTATAAAACACACAGCCACAGAGGAGGTTGAAATCTGGCAAAACTGAACATTGGCTTCACTGCACAATTTTCTTGGGTTGGTTTGATTGATAGAAGAGACTTCTCCCAACCCTATGGGTGTTTGGCTGCATTTCCTAGAGGATTTCTGATAAGACTTCTCCAGCCACTACTTATCTGCTACAGCCAGCCATTTTCCATCCTCACAGCTACTTTCTCTTGTATATTTACTTTCAGCAGACTGTCATGACTTCTACAATGCCAAAATACCTACTTTTTTAAAAAATTTCTCTCTCTCTGTATATATGTATGGACTAATGCTAAAGCACCAGCCAGTGCCTTCTCAAGGTGGTACACGCACAGCCAGTTCCCCACCTTCAGCCTAACTCACAGTGCTTTCTTCCAACCAAGACCCACTTGCTTGAGCTAATCCCATTTCATGTTTCCCAGATAGGCTGCTTGCCATGCACATGCATGGGCAAAGGCAAAACTTAAGGCTTCTTGTTGCTCACAGGGGTGTAGGCAAAACTGAAGCCAGAGCCCCACAGGGCAGTATTAGGCAGAAGCATGATTAACGCTATAGTGCCAAGAAAAGCAAGCCCTGCGGAGCATCTGTGGTGATATTCACCCAGAAATAAGAAAAAGAAAAAAGCATCATTTAGAAAAGGATTGGGAAAAATTGAGCACAAAGAAAAGTCGGAGTCCTTCCTAAGCCACAGACACAATTCAAAATAGTGGAGGAGATGTAAAAATGTTTTAAAGCTTGACTGTACCAGAGTAGTACCGAGCAGCTCTGGCAAGTCTTACTGCTGTTGCCTTTTAGAGTCACTCATTTCCACCCTGCGCTTGCAGCTTTTGTGCCTATGACTGTTTCCTGAGCAAGAGAAACTTTAAACACATTATGAAGGTCTTCAGTACAACAAGACACATACCAGTGCACCACACAGAAACCCAGTGGCAAACACCCCTTCCAGTACAAGTCACAGCACAGCACCGGCATTGCAGAGTCCGTGCACAAGAGGTTTCTTGGCAGGGACAGGACAGTTATAAATTGCTCAGATTGTTTCTCCACCACCACATTTAAGGGGGTAGACTGAAAAACCATGTAACAAGATGAAAAATCCCTTATAGCCTATTCTCCAGCACATATGGGTAAGTCAGTTACTTATTTCAGCTGATTTCAGACACAACGCAAATGCAAGGAGATCCTTTTATCCAGAGACATGGTTTCCACAAGGCAGAAAAGTAGGATTGTGTACCACCAACATTACCTGGTACAGCTCCATGAGCTTGTGCAGAGCCATGAGCCCAGGAGAACTGCATCCACCCACACACCAGGATTTGCTTGTGGGGCACCACATGTGAAGCTTCTCAGATCTGGAGTAGAACCGTGTGTGGAACTCTGCTTGTGCATCACAGGGCTTTGCAGAAATGTTTTCCTTTGGCTCCAATGTATTCAATATGGGCTTGACATCCTGAAATTTCATGCTGCAATGACTCTAGACATACAGGGTACAGCCTTTGACAGAAGAGCTCAGCCCAGAGTCACGCAAAGCTGGGACAGTCATGTAATGTGCAGATGTAAAATGCAGTGTTGGCTCTATACAACAAAGTACACAAAACAGGTATTATTTCTTTACCGCTCACCAGGCAGCACTCTGTAAATGGTGGTGCTTAGGCAACTTCAAAAGGCTTGGAACCACAGAAGAAATGACGAACCAAACACACACCCTTTTGGCCAAACACCCTCACCAATGCTACCACTGAACTGCTAATGAAGCCAAAAGGACGTGGCCCTTTTGAAACACTGCAACTTTACAAATTATTACCTGCTCCTTATGAATTTGAAACAAATCCCACTCTATAAAGGAAAGCCAAATGAAGAAAATACAAAAAATTCTTCAACAGAACGCAGCCAGGCCAAACCAAGGGCATTTCCTATCGGTCACCTCATGCCGCTGCTCCTGGGTACCCCAGCAGCTCCATGGCCTGGGGAACCTCCTCCTTGGGGACAGCAGGAGCAGCAAGAACTGAGGTTTGGCCATAACTGTCTCACTCTTCTTTCCCACAAGCCCATATAAAAGTAAAATAACAATAAAAAGACAAACATCCTTCCACATCCTTCATGATGATATGAAAGGGAAGACATAATGGTCTTCATAAAATAGTGAGCAACAAAAAAAAAAAAAGTAAGTCAGATGAACGAAACCTTTTTTTAATGTCCCAATACTTTATTATTAATTTGAATTGCTAACCCAAGTTATTTCAGAGCCATACAAGAGTTTTCAAACATCATCTGTTTTGAAGCAAAGTAAAACTCATGCAAAACTTTACCTCCTTTAAAAAAAAAAAAAAAAAAAGGGACTTCATTAAGCAACACACTAAATACATTTATTTTGGATCAGATTATCTTTCTGGGAAGAACATTCCATTAAATTCTTTCAAGACAATGCTATTTGAAGCCACAAAAACACTACTCCCTTATCAATCCTAGAAACCTGCTGTTACATGGGAAAGAATAGACAATATGGAGAATTTTCATCTCTTTTATTAGGAAGGATCCCCCCACTTAGCTGACCAGAAAATTGGATGGATCCGTAATTTACAAGAAAAAAGTACTCACACCTGTATTAATGCTTCAACACATAGCTCTTAGTGTGCTTTCCAAATGCAGCAAAAGCAAACTCTAAGCCATGAATAATTTTTCTTTTTTCACCCATCCCCAAGAAACTAATAGGGAGAAAAGAGCACTGTTTTAAGGCCCAAGACTCTTCCCATTTCCAGGATGTTTCACTAAAAAATTAATTTGCTAAGCCAAATTTCCTTGTACCATGACTGAAACTTGTTCTCAAAATATAAAGCATCTTCTTAGAATCTATTTTTTCTCTCTTATTGCAAGAGACCAGGTATGCTATTACTGATTAAAGGAGCTTTTAACCTGAGGGAAGAAGAGGAAACAATCCGTACTGATTTCTTGGATGTTGCAAATAGCCAAATGGTCTACTTTATCTGGAGAAACCTTTGAAATATATACATTTCTTTAAAAATCATCCTTCAAAGGAAAGTACTGAAAAGAATAATGCAGAGCATGTGAAAGAAGGACAGAAGAATTAGCACATTGACTTAAATTTGGCCTCTGGTTTTCTCTAAGAGGAATAAATCCCTTTATATGAGCCAGTTTCCACCGTAACCACAGAATTGTAACCCAGACTGGCCCCGAGATATTCTACACTGTGGTATTAGAAATACCTTGCATTACTTGCGATCATAGCAACATACAGAGTACTTGGCCTTCCTGCAAACTGAATTCAAGATAGTAACTTACTCAGACAATCCCATACCAGTGACTTCTGTTGTTTATTTTTTAATTAAAAAGTAGATTGAATTTTCAACGCTTTCTTTTACAGAGAAGAAGAAAAAGAGAGATTGCAGATAAGAGAGTGCAGCATAATTACAAAGAGTGTGGTAACTGCATTTGTAAAACATTTGAGGATCACTAAATGGAAAGCACTTAATTTTTTATAGCGAGTCATAGCATGAAACAATGGACTCTATTAAATGTAGAAAACACGTTTTCCTAGTCTGTTGTTCTCCCATTATCTTTATTTCCACAACTAATTCAGGTGAAAGCTAGTAAGTGACCTATTTTCATCAGGATTTTACATCTTTTGGCAGGTGAGCAAACATAAGAAACATCTTTTTCTTACAAAAACCATGGGTGATCCCTAACTTCATTTTTATGTGTTTAAACTTCAGCAACAGTTTTACTTAAGGATGTCTAGGATTTATCATGTTGCATCAGGAATCCCAGCTATCCTCATGAATAGGCAGATAATGAAAATGTTTTTCTACGGTTACAGCTCCTGCAGAAACCCATTCAGAGAGACACTGGTGAACACACTGCGGGATGGAGCCGCTCACTGCCTCAGACCGCGTCCTTCTGACAGTCAATATTACATGGAAAAGACAATATTTAAATTTCTGCTTGCCTCTCTAAATGTCTCCAAGCATTGGCACCCAAGAGGAGCTCTGCTGGATGCACACACTTGCAAAGGAAGGGAGTTTTGACAGCCCGATTCCAGGATCCGGGTGTACTTGCCCACTAGATGGTGCAATGGAATAAAAATAAGCGCCGGGAACTCCACTGCTTGATGTTTACTATCCTGGAAAAATCTGTTCCAAGGATTCTTGGGTCTCATTCTAGCTGATAAACATCACAAGTATTACATAACCATGCAGTTTTTTATACTGCCAATACTGAGTTATTTTGAAAATTCTGTCATTAAAATACATTAAATACTAATATTCCTTGTGTCATTCACAATAATAGTGTGAGTAATAATACGTGTGAAATGTATATTTGCTTTGCAAAGCATCTCAGCAAGCATTTTATTGCACTGACAGTTACTGCAAGAGGAAAATGGAGTCTTCAGCATCCCTATAATGAAAGGTGAGGATGCATTTTATTTAACTGTTCTCTGACACTGCTAAATATGCTTTCCCTATGCATGCATACATTGGCTGGAAGCACAGGCTTCCATGAGTAACCACCTTAAAGCCGCACCCCTGAGAACAAGCAAACTGAAAAGGAGTAGAAATCAGAAGGGGATAAACCTGGAGCTCAGATATGGCACTGTCGTGCACCGTGAACTTGTCTCTCCCTGCTCCAGTCTATTTAATTCACTGGTGTCATTTCTCAGACAAAGTACACTCATTAAACAGTTCTGAAATTACACTTTTCTTAATTCTGCACACGTGGCAAAGTCAGTGACTGGCTTCCCAGACGTGGCACCAGAGGGAAACATGCTCTGGCTTTAGGCTCACTATGAGCACAATTCCCGGCAGCACCAGCTGACTTTGCAGGAGCTTGGGAGCCGCTGCACACTGTACTGCCACACCACTTTACCTTCCTCAGTCTGATATCAAATTTCACATGCAAATCAAAGTAGTATCTTTCTGAACTGCAGCAGAAAGTCCAGAAAACACAAATTTCTGAAGTTGACAGCTGTAGCTTTTAATTAATAACATCTTCATCAATAACAGTCAGAACATGGCCATGAAAACCTTTCCACCTGTAGCTGCTTAGAGTTTACACTGTCATTGGTTCTGGTTGCACAAATTTCTTTAGAAGCTTCTTTTCAGGTTATTCCCTCATATCCACAAGCTTTTCTGAAAGAATACCTGGCAAGTATTACCCCGTCCTGATTTACTTCTGCTCTCCAGAAGCTGGAATTCATAAACTAGGGCAATAATGATCATTCTCAAAAGGTGACCTGGCTTTAAAGCCTGCTTTCCTTCCAGCTGGCTTTATCTCAGCTGCCTCATCCAAAATCCCATTTGTCACTAGAGGGCACTTCAAACCAAGCTGTCATTTCATATTAGGACAGTCTATAAACGTGGAGGGCTGTACCCAGCCCACAAGAAAGTTGCTCTGGCTCCATGCAAGCATGCATAGCATATCTACCTTTTCTTATGTTAGACAAACACCAGCTTTAACAAAAAACTTTCCTATGTTTGGAGAGTAAAACTGAGTCCAGACCATGTCTTTCTGCCAAGTCTAAACCAAAATTGTAGGGAGGATAAAATGGCTTGTTTTAACACAATTTGCACCAAAAAAAAACCCCCAAACCTTTACAGTCATTGCTGCTTAACAGATTCTTACTACGGTAAGCAGTGCTTTGTCTATTTACTTTTAACGTCTAAATTTCAGAGATTAAAAAACATGAATCAGATCTGAAAACAATTTGAAATAAACCTTACTGAAAGGAAAGCCTAGAACCAGCCAAGTGCTACTGATCTGTTCATGTTAGGTAACCGATACCCTGATTTACCACAAGCTACTCACCAAAAACTGCCTTACCTCCTGACAACTCTAGGTCAACCAGTTTGGCCCCATAGATTTGATGTCATATTTGCCAAACCCTTTAAAAGCTTGGAGTACAAGTGCATAAATGCCCCACCCAAGGTGTGTCCCAGCCAAAAGCTAAGACTCCAGGAGAGCAAAGATAACTTTCAAAGTCAGAATAACATTTGACTTCTTGTTGCTACATAAAAAAGAATTTAATTAAACAGACAGCAGGGTGGGTAGATAACCTGCCAGCCCTGCAGAAATGGGAGTGACCAGTTCCCCATGGTTTAGCAGCATGAATGGTAGGACCCAGTAGGCTGGAAGTGGAAAGAAGGCTGCTCTTACTTGTTGAGGGGGAGGAGGGGAAAAAAAAAATCTGGTTTTCTCTTGAAACTGATTTTCTAAGAAGAAGAAAGCACCTTAAGAAGCTCAAGTATGCACTTCAGTAGTAAGGAAAACTGTAAAATACACTGAAGTAAACTGTTGGTCTGAACACAGCTGTAAGGATGCCAGCTAGTATCACTGCTCTCTGTTGATTTTGTAGGGGACACACTACATTATACAGTGCCTTCACATAGAACTGGGAAACGTTCAGCCAGTCATTGCTGCTTTTCAACACTGCAAATTTTGGCAGAACTCATTTATGAAAAAAGAGGCAGAAAAGGAAACCACTGAAATTGCAGTGACAATTACTCTAAAATTAATTATGAAGCACTCGGACCCATGTAAAGTGAATTATGCTCAGAATTATGTGCCTTTCCTTAGTAGAACATACTTGTTTCTCAACAGTGTATCACCGAAGTGTCACTGCTGATCAAAATGTCAGTAGGTGGCAAAACTCATAGGAAACTTGAGAATATGTTCTGTTTTCTCCCTTAATCCAGAGAATCCTGTCCCCTAGAAGGGAAAACAACAAGCTGCTAGATTTTTAAAATATGCAAAACACATATGGTAGTTTTATCTCTAGAAATATTTTATACATTCTGTAAATCTGCTTTAAATAGGTATTAATGCTTACCAAATCAATTTGATTTCATTTTAAGGGCTCAAGCAACATAAACCACTTAAAATTCTTATCATACCACATTTTTAACATGCAAATAACTTCTTAAAATCCAATTTGTGTTTTGATATATGCTTTGTAGATGTACTGTTCATCCTCAAAAAATTCCAAAATTAGACTGGTCATTTTTATTCATTGGCCTCCAATGCCAGCAAAACTGGACTGAGCAAATAAATATGGAGATGTCCCAAGGGCTGGAGCACCTCTGCCATGGAGACACACTGAGAGTTGGGGGTATTCAGCCAGGACAAGAGAGGGTTCCAGGGAGACCTTAGAGCCCCTTCCAAAGACCTAAAGGGGCTCCAAGAGCACTGGAGAGGGACTTTGGAGAAGAATGTGGAGTGATGGGAAAAGGGGGAATGGCTTCAAACTGACAGAGCAGAGGTTTAGATGAGATGTTAGGACGAAATTCTTTTCCGTGAGGGTGGTGTGGGACTGGAACAGGCTGCCCGGAGAAGCTGTGGCTGCCCCATCCCTGGAAGCGTCCAAGCCCAGGTGGGACACAGCTTGGAGCTACCTGGAATAGTAGAATGTACCCATGGCAGAGGTGTTGAAACTAGATGGTCTCTAAGATCCCTTCCAAACCAAACCATTCTATGACTCTAAGAATAATCAACCCTGCAGAAGAATGGTTAATTGAAAATAAAAATCAAATCAAACTTTCAATGTCTTAGTTTGTTTAGCTTGTCATTTGAAGAAAATGCACTCATTCAGTTGCCAACATATAACTTGATTTCTGAGACCACCTATCTTCTACAGCTATGTGATTTCATAAGGCTCAGGTTTAGTTGTTGTTTTCAAGGCAATTAAAACTTCAGTATCTGCAAAAATTTTAAAACGTGCATTGCAATAATTGAAGGCCTGGAAACAACTTAAAAAACTATACCCTAAGTTCCTTTAGGATATTCTAAATGACTGTTCAGTATCAAACTTACAGGGCCTATGCTTCCTAATACCACTTGGTTACATACAGGAGTAGATCTATATTAAAATTAGCTTCTACAAAACCTGCTGCTGCCTACACACCTTTCCTCAAATTCAAAATCAGTTTGATTCTATGCTTTCTGACAGTACCCCACTAAGAGCTGCCTGATCAAAAGTAGGAAACAGTGAACAATCCCAGGCAAGGAGACAGCAGTCTGCTGCTCTGATAAGGCTTCATTACAATATCTAGCTGTATTTGGCAGCAGAAAATCTAATTCCAGTTCCAAATTAAGTCATTTTAACCAAAAGCCAAAAAAAACCCCCAAAAACATAGCACTCAGGGGAAGTTGTGAAATATTTTCAGTATAATATCAAAGAAATAAAATGTAACTTTGTGCAAAAGTTTGCCAGTTTGCAAATTGAAGGCTGTTGAAGTGAGAACTAGAGCTGTGAATGGAGGCGAGTGCTCTCATGTCAGTGATAAAAGTTCAGCACTGGAAGTGAGCTAAGAGTGGCTGCAGCGGCTGCCAGGACTAATACGTGCACAAAGGGTGTGGCTTCAGCTTCATCACACACAACTTCCACTGAAGATACTGAAACAGCACTGCACAGTCCTTCAGAGACTGGGCCAGCCTTGCAGAAATCCTTAAAACAATAAAAATACTTTGGGCCAGCAAAAACATCACTGCATACATTTAAAACTTCAGAACACATTGGCTTCTTGGGCAAAGGCCATAAGCCAATTGTTAAGAATGGAGGAAACTGTAGTTTAAGAAAATACCAAATCCAACTCTACAAAATGAATTGCAAGTAACAGCATTTGGGCCTTCACTTGTCTTCATGAACAGGCATTTAATGAAGGCTTTTGGGGAGTGCCAGTTCCCCCCCTTCTTCTCTTTACTTCTGCAATGATGTGCCCATGGTATTCCCAGTTCCATCCTATGAGCCCAACCAGTGCGGTGAGAGTTAACTACTGCATGTTTTCAAATCATAGGTAGGATGATTGCAAAATTACCTAATTATGGTTTTTGTAATACAGATGTATTCTCTGTGTGCTTCTGAAGAGCTAGTAATATATGCATATATATATATGTGTATATATATACACACACACATATATACACACACTTATTTAAAATATGTATTAGCTGCCTCCTGAGCTGCAAATTTGCTTCTGAGAGTGAGAAGAAAGAAACACATTTGGGAGGTCCAATGCAGCTCACTTAACTGATTTTTGCTTTAGGCTGCACCTAAAGGCACAGGCTTGCCTAAACAGACACTCAAGTGAATCTCATTCCTAGGAGATCTGCAGCACTGGATATATGTTTCCATATAAGAGCAATAGTTTTGATGAAGGCTTATAGAGAAGTTCTGAAATCAACCTGAAAAAGACCCTAAGATTATTACCATCTCATGCTTATCCTTATCTTCATCCTGCTGAGAATTGGTTTTACAACAATCGAGTTTCTCCATTTTTCATAAAGTCAGGAAAATATTGCATTGGACACCACATAAAGAATTAATCAGACAAAGCGTGCATCAAAGATGGCCAGGTATCACTAATCTGGTGGTCACTGAGCTACCTAAGTGCATAGTGAAAATTCCTGTAACTCATCTGTAAATACAATACCTTGCATTTCCTACTTAAAGTCTTATCCATTTCTAATATTTCAGCATTTGCGGTCACCCACAAAGTGGGGAATTTTCCTGTCCCACCACAAGAGGAAACTCACTGCAGCTTTTTCTGAACAACACAATATTCAAATCTTTCAGGTTTTGCATCTGTGTTAGTACTTTAAAAAAAAATTAATAAACCAGCCAGATCGGGCTTTATTGAGGAACCCTAACCATGATTCTACCACACACATCAATCACAGATTACCATGATTTTCCTGCAAAAGCTTTAGATCACACCCTAATCACTTCAAAGGAAGTGGTTCTTTGAAGCTAACCATTTCTTATCTCAACAAAAAGAGAACAGAGATGAAAAATCTAAAATTTTGATCCAAATTTGAACCAGACCTTACTTGCAGTTCAAAACTGTCTAGCAAACTACTATCTTCAATTTCTGTTACTGGTTCTGGCTAACTCTATGAGAAAGAATATCAGGACAGACTACAGAAAATTACCTAATTATTTTTGAAGATCAAAAATATTGGTGCATTTCAAATAGGTATTCCAAATGTTTGTTCCCATACCTTTATATCAGATATTCACCTGTCATTAGAGGAAAAAATATCCCAGTAGATGAACACTTTGCAAAAGATTAATCCTTTAAGCAAAGCCAAAACCACACCACGAGTGGCTTTGCAGATACATTTGTGATCTCATCATGGCTACTTAAGCTGAACCTGTAAATTACCAAGTCCTTAAATTTCGGAAGGAAATCAAGGAACAATAAAAATTGATTTAGTCATATAAATACTGGGAGTAGTAAAGGCTTCATGCGATATTTGACCTTCTGATAAACTGTGCTGCTAAATGATTCCTAGTTTCAGAGCAGTAATAGCATGGTTTGGTAACGACGTGTTTGCTTCTATAATGTTTCCATGGGTAAAAAATATTTCACTCGCTGCAGTCCAAAGTCAAACCTTTGGGAGAGGAGTCAACAGACTTAAAGGGATCAACCCCATGCATGTTCTTTCAAACCTGCATCCATCCAAAGGATACAATGATTCCTCTGATGTGACCCAAGTATCCAAACTGATAAATCCCGTTGACTTTATTCCTTTAAAATTTAACTAAATCCCTATGGTTACTAGCTTTTTTACAACACTCCTCTCTTATACGTAGTGGTGGAGTATAGAGGTGTTTCACAGTCTCTTGCAAGACTGCTTCTACTACCTGTCTACTACAGGCTCTGCATCATCTCCTTGACATCAGAAAGAAAAATGTTGGAATTTTCTTGACAGGGGGCAAGGATTAGTGTAGGAAAACAAAAAAGAATAAAACTGAAAGAAAAAAAACCACTATCAAATACAAGTAAAGAAGCAACAGGACAGGAGAAATTGGGAATTCTATAATACCTGCCCAGAGGAAACAGGGCATAGGACTTGAGGATTTCTTTTCTCCTTCAGATTTATGGGAACAGTAGTTTGTATTTCACAGGAGGCCCAAAGCATTCCTTTCAGGTATAAAACAGCCCTTCCAAAAGGGAATAGTTTTGGAACAAAATGCGGTCCTACTATTGAGTGGAACACTGCGGGTGACCTCCTAAACGAGCTGGACCCAAACTAGTTCTCCCATGCCCACAAATCCTTTCATAATCCTTCTGTGGAACACAACTACTACAAATGTACATACTGCAACCTCAAGTCAGGATGAATTTCGGGACAGAAAATCTCCCACTAGCCAGAACAAGCAGCATTGAAGCCAAACTTCTTCCTTGTTCTCAAATTATTTTGTAATCGATCTATTTCAGCATTTTTTGCACATAGATTCTATGCCACCACTTTCTCCAGCTGCCTTTGAGAGCCAAACCTTAGTGGATTTCAACAGGGACTCTGAAAAGAAAATGTATTTATCCCTGATAGAAGCAGCAGATGCATCCTTAAAAATATCCCCTAAAGATTTCAAAATACTTTATTCTCTTCTAGAGGTCAATAAAAGGAAACTGGGGACAATAGGGTCTTCAGCCTCTTAAAACTTCCTTCTAGAACTTGACCAGATCTGCCAGTTTGATACTTTATTTATTTGAGGGTTTTTTAAATACTTTGAAACATGTCATTAGTGAAAGTCCTAGAGGATGTGCAAAGAAAATGAGTTAATATAGGGAAAAAATGAAACCTGTACAGTTAACCTTCAATCAAACACTGAAAAAGCTCACCTTCATTATGTCAATTGAGGGATTACAGCATTGACATGTGCGCACATCAAATTTTATTCCCCAAGTTGAATGACTAATATTGAATTTTACATATGTTGTGAAGAAAAAGTTATGCTATGCTTTGATATTTCTCTTTGTTATAATAAATCCCTGAATTCATTTAGATGACCTTGATTTCTTTAATGATAAAAAGAGGGCAAAGTTCCAGCCTGTTCTTCTCTTTTAGCCTCAGCACATCACATGTTTAACATGATGTCATTTCAGTTTAGAATTCTCAGAATACCAAAAAAATTTCATTTACTAATTCAAGGATGCCCTGACAAGTCACTTTATGGTAGGATTCAATTGGCAATGCTCCACAGGAAGACCAGCTTAAGGAATATTTTACAGTAGCGTTTTCTTCCCTCTTCAAGACGTCTCTCCCGTGTGGACGCACAGTTTTAAGAACTGGCAGGAAGCCAACTCCTTTTCTCTTCCCTTCAGGATAAAGCTGACTTGTCAAACATTAATGAAGCTTTCAGCACAGTTCAGGTAATTAAGGATAAAGCACAAGCCTGACAAAGAGAGGAAGGGAAGCTCAGCATTGACATCCTGCCTATGTGTGGGAGCAGCGAGCTGTGGATGTTTGCCACAGTAGGAGAAACACACCAAGAGCTCCACCAGATCTGTTAAGTGTTATGAGCTCAGCAATGTGGAGCCAACTCAACCTGAAGGAGCATCCCCTTATGGCACTTCTGCCCAAGTGAACAAGTGTTGCAATGCTTCTTGACTGTCTCTGAGCTTTAAATACCGCTCCCTCTCTTCCCCTTGCTCACCAGAGCCACTTGTCCATACAGAACCTCCCAGTGAGTTGACATGGCACATGGGGGTTTTTGTTTGGTTGTTTTTTTGATAGGGTGTCAGGTGTCTCACATGGAGACAATTTGAAGAATGAGATGTTCACATTGCAAATCCTGATCCTGGTAAGAAGTTAAATCTTTAGGACAAGCAAGTCTAAGTACTCTTTTACACCATACCACGGTGCCTGACCACCTTCATACTTGAAATCAAAAGCCTCCCCAAAACTCTGCTGTTTTTCTAGTCAGCCTGTTTACAGTTATTGGTGAAGCCTGAAGATAAGAGTAGGAGAGTGAGAGCAGGCTACTCATAGAAGGATTTCCCTGCCATGTTTGGGGCTGAGACTGTGCCCACCAGCAGAGTCTGTTCCATCCTGCTGCCCTCCCAGATCCACATGCAGTGGTGCCACTATCTCAGGGAGACCAAGTCTTACAGCTACTTACTAATTACACGTATGATTAAATACTTAAAATGAAACATCCAAACCAGCACTTATTAGTTCAAGATCCATGAACATTTCTACATCTGTACCCAGATGGCAATCTGAAAACTAGGAGAGCTGCTCCTACTGAAGTTAATCCAGCCCCAAAGCAATACTGCACCACAGTTACCAGGAGTTACAACTGGAGCTACTAAGGTACTTTAGAAATGAGCCTTTGGTTTTTCACGCTCATTCTTTCATGTTTGTGAATCACTCTGGAGTTGACTGCAGATATCTGACCTTAGGAAGGGCACTTCAGAGCATTTACGATGTGTTAAATAACACTGTACAGACCTGCCAAGCCATAGACTTTCTGTGCTGTGCTAGCAGGAAACTCCACGGCAAATAGTAAAGTCCTAAAACTGTTTCTTCCTCTCATTCAGCACTTACCTGCCTGCCTGCATTTGGTATCAAGAGGCTTTTGGAACGGAAACCAATCACCATGACAAGAGCAAAGCAGAAACTGCTGCCATGCAGCATTTCAAGCACATTTTACTTAGCTTTTATTTTTTCATTTCAAAACAAGTTCACAAAAAGGCTTTTTGCTTTTAAAGAGAAAATAAATACACAGAAAGGCTGTTTGAAGGTCACAGGAAAATACCCCACAGAAAACAACTGTGGACAGTACATATTTACTCAAACAAGTCTGTAGCTATATAAGGTCTTTCAGCCTGGGATTTCAAAGTACTGGTTCCCATGGTGAGCATTGCACTCTGCAGTGTTTCTTCAACAGCAATTTCCTTTGAGCTGCCCAGTTTATAGCATGAAATACCTTAAGTTTAAAATGTCCTTCTATCTGCTTCAAAATTTTTTTGAAACAGAGGCACACAAGCTGCATCTACTGCTGGAAGTAATAACATTCCAGCACAGAGCCCTCTAAATTTTGACTTCCATTACAATCACTATGACAAATATTTTCCTCTGTTTTGTAATAAAATATTTAAAGATAGCTTGTCTTTAAAATCAGGGATACATATAAAATAATTCTTCAGATAAACTCAATCCCTCTACCCCACTCTAGTTTTACACCACAAAAAGTCCCATCTGACTTGAGTTGTCTGCTGGGCTGAAATAAACTCCAGAAGCCCAAGAACAGGTCTAAATCACAAGATCTGGACTGGACATTAAGCAGAGCCAAAGTTTAGGGTGTTCATTACAGGACCCCAAACCATCAGGCACTGACCTAAATTTCAGAAAAAAAAAAAAAAAGAATTGAGGTTGTACTGGCGAACTACTGAAAATACACAGGTACTGTAAGACATCTCAATTCCTCTATCCCCTTCACACATGAACAGCCATGGCAATGTGCCATTTAATTTTCCTCTCACTTTTTTTTTGCTGCTGTCGATAATACAAACCTTTAACACTTGCCCACTTTGCAGGGTACCCTACATTGCTCTGCATCTTTGGCAAGCATGGGCGGTTTATTTCGCTCGACATTTGTCACACATTGCCCAAAGGCTGCTTCCCACCAGGACATTCCTTCTGAATGAAATACTGTCTTATGCCTCCCATCACAAACTGCAGAGCACAACTGCAGGGCAGAGATGCTGTCACCTCAAGCTGCAGCTGGTACAAGGCCAGGAGCTGCTCCACAGGCTGTGGCACAGGGATGGCCTGCATTAACCAGAGCCTGGAGGACGCCTACATGTTACCAACTCAGAAGGGTTTAAATTTCGGATGAACTATTAGAGTCAAATTTAATTATGGCCTTCCCTTCCTCTGATTGTGTATTTGGGCAGCTACATCTAGGTCTTAGGTTCACTCGCTAAGACTTCCTTACTGGATATGGCCATGTGACAAATTAATCTCTTTTTTTTTCCACTCCCCATTTTTCCTTTTTGAATATACAATCTTTCTTTGAAAAAAAAAAAAAAAATCTACTAGACCTGCCAGGGCACATCCTGGCCACTTAAACTCCTCTAACATGCAGATCAGTAATAAAACTGCAGTATAAGGTCCAACAGCAGAGTGATTTATGTGCAAATCTAAATGGATTCACACGGAAAAAGCAAAAATGCTAAGGTACCATATGGATAATAGAAGTTGCATAGATTATTATGTAAAATCGAATAAGCAAGTATCAGCAGCTCAGCAACAGCAATAAAAGAAGATGCAAAAAAATCCCAGCGGTCATGTCATGTGCTCTGATGTACTAAAAGTGGGTTAACTTTCCCAAACTGGGAAAAGGCCACAATTAACCTTCTAAAATAACTTTTAGAAGTTTAAATATAGACAAGCATCATAGGAGAGTTGGTTGAGGATTTTTCTTACTTTTTTTTTTCCATAAAGAATGATTGGCAGCATTATTTCTCATGTGATTTTAGTGGACTTTTGATTAATACCTTCAGAAAAACAATGCAGGGATACAGTACATTTATGCTTCCAAGCTTAACAATTTTGTTTGGAGAATTGTACTCTAAGCTTTTTTGATAGGCAAAAGGGCCAATATATGCCAGAGAACCTGCGCTATTTGTTAACTGAAAATAAATGTCCACATAATGAATCTGTAAATTAAACACAGGAAAAAAAAAAAATCCCCAACAGTTACTGAGTTCCAGATGAAGATGTCTGTAACCCCTCTGGGCTGGAGCATACCAGGAGTGCTCAGGTATAAAATAGAGGTGAATCAATCACATAAGCTGTTTGTAGTTCCAGGTACACTTTCAGCTCTCAATGCCCTTGTATTGTGGGGTGGGGGATGACATGATAACAATAACACACAACTGAAAAAATCACCAGACCATCAAACCTACTGACTGACTCCACAGCTACAAGACTGAATCTTTTATTGCCTCAAGATAAAAGAACTTTATTTAGACTCAGAAAAGTGTTTGCAACTGTTTGTCAACTTTCAGACCCTGGAAAACTCCGACTCCTGAATTCTCTCCCTCTCCACCGAGTTTCATAACTTCAGGCAAAACAATTTTAAATGAACAAGCAGCACATCACATTCTAATCCTCTTACTGTGAATTGCATCTACACAGAGAACACCCCTGAAGTCACTGACAGTTAAACTAAGCAAGCTTAGCAGAGATAAATACTCATTCACTGTAAATTGCAAATGTAATACACAATAATTTCCAATACCATTTTTAAGACAATGCCAGAAGTACTCTCAAGACCGTCTGGTTTTCCAACTGAGCTGGCACAAAATACTCATTTCAGCTTCACGACTATAGACAGAGTTACTGAGAGTGGTTTAGGAAAAGTTGGCTTCACAAGTGAGCATGTCTTCCCTTAACACAGTAAAACTGAAAATAGAGGCAGGAATTCTCTTTGTTTTGCTTACCCAGCAATGTCCAGTTAGTTTTGGGAATTTAGTCCCTTAGTTATGGACAAATACACATTACATTTATGGTTCCCAAAATCCTGAAGTAATTTATTATGTTCTCTCAACAGAAATCTGAGTCTGGAAAGCCAAACTGGCTCCTAACGGCCCAACAGACTGAAGGCAGAGGAGTCTATGTTAAGGCTTGAAGCAGTTAGAAAAATAAATTTTAAAATTCCTTTATCATAATATCTTTTATATTGCCCACATAAGCAGCCTAACACAGATATTCTTCATAATTAGAAGCAACCCAAATAAACCACTTAGAGGAAATGAGGAATTGTTGCTAATCAAAGCACATGGCCTGCTTTGACTAAAGTCTGAACTTCTTTGAGATTACATCAATCCCCACTACAAGATACAATTTTTAAACAGGAACAAAATACTTAAGACATTATATTTTATTAGGAAACATTTTATCCCACACATTTGTTTTCTTTTCTTCTCAAATGCTGAGACGGCCAGATACACTGCAGTACCAGGGTCTCCTGGCAGAACTTTAATACATAAGAATAATAATCAGCCCAGGTTCAATTACAAATGCATTTAAAAAAAAAAAAAAAAATTCCACAGTCATGATTTATCCTTCCCCAGACATACACACCTCAAAAGACTCAATTAAACTAATGAAAAATGCCCTGCACATTTTCAAGTTGCCATGTCAGAAGTTTGGCTGTATTTTCTGGAGTTTGTTTAAGGTCACCAAATGGTCAGATCAGTTTATCACCAAGACATCCCAAAAGTACATAGGCATAGAATTGCATAGTTAATTCTCTCTTCTCATGCATGTCAGCTTTATTTATGACATACAAGATATGTATGGTACAAAACACACACAAACCTGACCCACAAAATATTTGCTGCTTTTTGAGAGAAACAGAATATTGCTATCAAGTTCCTTTGAGTCTCAAACACAGTTTGTTATTCAATAGCCTGATA
This sequence comes from Corvus kubaryi, assembly GCF_017639235.1. Classification (NCBI taxonomy): domain Eukaryota; kingdom Metazoa; phylum Chordata; class Aves; order Passeriformes; family Corvidae; genus Corvus; species Corvus kubaryi. The sequence continues at coordinate 8,524,945 of NW_024581093.1, read as the reverse complement.
GTATTAACTGTCCACTAGTTTTATATCATTGACCTATAAAACTTATTACATCCCATTTAATGAAAGATGTCTAGTTACTTAATTTCTGTGTTTCCTACACACACTTAAAACTTTCAACCAATATAAACTAGTACAAGGCTTCTGATTTCAGTGAAGGTATGTTAGGTAGCTTCATCTTCATAGCAATTTTCATTAAGTGATATTAACAATAATTATTCCCAAATAGAAACAAATATTTATTCAATAAGCAACTGAACAATAAGCAACTAACTACATATTTAAAGCAGAAAATGAGAATATTTTTATTTAAAATTAAATTTTATACCAAGAGATTTGTAAGAGTGCTTTGTTTTCTAGCAGAAGAAAGCAAAGAGACTAAAGCCCCTCTGAAAAATTCTACATTACTCACATACTCTTTGAAACGCACAGGAAATACCCATTATTGAGTAAAACCTACTTTGTAGCCGATAATGCCTTAAACAAAGATGCAGATGCACTCGAGCACTCATAAAGACTAACTTCTCCTAAGTGAAAGCAACCTTCAGGGAGTAAGGGAGAAGAAACCTTTGATCCCTTTGAAATACAGATTATCACTTAGATTTTCAGCTGCTGCAAATCTAGGTAGCACAAGTGATTTCAATTCCCATTGACTTTAAAGAGTGCATTTTGAATTACACCAGCTGAAGACATTCCTGTAGATATATTTACTTATGGAGCCCTAGTGCAGCAAATCATTTAGGGAACGATGGGCCTGTCTGAGAGGACTGCACAGCTGTAAGTCAGAAGCCTCTCAGCCACCACAGGGAAGGCCAGGAAGTCCAGTCATTTATGCAGTTGAGTTCCTGGTCACGTTTGCTTTGCACATGTCTTGCTTGCTTAAAATCAATGCTTTGTTGCACTGTAAGAATTGTTCCATTTCTCCAGAGAACTACATAGCAAAAGAAGGCATGAAAATTTTAAGTACATCTCACCCCCCATACTGAAGGCTAAGGACGCATTGTAGACACCACAACAGAATGTTCTAGAAGATACAGAGCCTCTGTATTGCTTCTGGGAAGTTGCCTGGTCTGGTTTTATGCACCTTGCCAAAATTCATTGCTAGGAATGCAGCTGCCCTAGGCTTCCTATGATAGAAGTGACTCTAAAAGTGTTTGGTTTGCTCCATCAAATGGCCCTGCTGTCCCTTACTCTGAAAATAATTTTCTTGTTTTCTTAAATGAAGCTCAAAACACCTAGATGGTTTTTATGTTTATATGAAACCCTACAAATAAAACTAACACAAAAGATGCTTTGTTACTTTTCAATAAACAAGACATCTGAGGCTGAGTGATCTGTTCTGCCTGCAATTATCCTGATGTAAATGAAGAAGTTGGGGTATTTGTATGACATGACTAAATGTTAGCCTTGATCTGATCAGATGTAACTGAAAACAGAATTTGGCCTACAGCTACAAAGTGTTCAAGTTTAAAACCTAGCTTTATCCTCCCAGGCAGTCTGCACTGCACAGACAAATGCAGTAACATGTAGATTTGGCAAACAATGTACTGCTGCAGAGGGAAACGTCCCAGAGCAGCCCGCAATAACAAGTTGTCACTGTTCAGGCTAATAAGAACAAGCACTTAACAAAGTTGACATGGAGAACTAGACTGATCTTTACATGGTAGCAGGTGACAGCAACGACAGAGACGTTTATGGAATTTGGAACAGTACATGGAACAAGGGGACCGCTGTTCCTGCCACTGTGACAGTGCCTTAGGCTGTACACAGAAGCATCAGGCTTTAATCTCCTCCACATTGCTCAGAACTGAGACCATAATCAGTATTAGATAAAGAGGTATTTTCAAATTTATTTATATTCTGGATGGCAGAGAAACACATGCCATCATTTGAAGCCTTAGAAATCAGATGTACTGGGGGTTTTGTGCATGTGTCACCAAGCATTAAAGAAAAGTATCTCTCATTAATTTGCTAAAAGCTATGCTAGGCAGTTATAAAACAACTTTATAATCATCTGTTTGTGGTGACTGCTCCTTTTCTCTTTGATGTTGCATCCCAGATAGTACCCGACGGCACAATACCTAGTGGGATCATCACGCTGCTGCATACCTGGAGTTCATCTGCTTGCTCTTCTCTCACAACCAGCAAGCCAAGTCTTAGCTTCACCCATTTCTTACGCATGCTGTCCATTAATTTCACTGATCTTACACAGCAGAACAGAAGAGTCAGAAAAAAACTTTCTTACCACAGAAGACCTGAAAAGACCATCACTCCTTAATGTCTGAATGAGAAGTTGAAAAAGGATAAGGATGAGAATGAGGGATGGGGGAGGAATGTTTTGTTCATGGTTAGACAAGCACAAATGGAATGGCTAGAGGTTATAAATGTTTGCATTTTTTACATGGTGCTTAAAGGCATTTTGAAGAGAAATGCAGACAAAAAACGCATGCTTTGAGGAGCTCAAAATCTAAACATTCAATTTTGGGCAACTGTTCAGGATACTGTTGGACTGTCCTTTGCATTTTGCTGGAATAAAAAGATCCTTCTTAACAACTGCTAGTATGTCCAAAAATTAGGAGTTGTCCTCTTGTGTTGCCCCTCTGACCTGAGCTAGTGAGTGCAGCAGAGTTGGATATAGATGTTGTACAATGCTCTCCCTCAGTGTCTGAGGAAGCCACACAGAAATCTGGAAATCTCAGAGTTCCCTCTGAAAGGCTGACCCTGTAAGCCAGCCTGAAGGGGCCTAGTTAGTGCAGAATGCTTCTCTTGCACCAATACAGTATGGGATACCTGTCCTCTCAGGTCTGCTTCTGATTTACTGATTCATACAACAGCAAATGATCTTCATCTAAAAAGACTAGTGTGGTGGGCTTCTGCTAAGTCTGAGAAACTGAATCTCTCTCCAGAGTGATGTCACTGCCAATTACATTCTCTGGGACATACATTAAAAAGTTCCTGAATTCATGCCAACAGGCATTTCCTGTTTCTCAACCCTGGTATTCACATTTCTTCTTGGAGCAAAAGTTAAGTGTAGAGGGTGCCTTTAGCTTAAGAACATAAGAAAGGCTATAACAGTTCAAAGAAAATGTCACATCTATCTCTGTTGGGGCTGTCCCTGCAGGTCAGGAATGCATGTCTAGAGAACATAAGAGACAATAAGCCCATAGCATGATTTTTCATGTATAAACTTCACGAGCTTCTAAGAGTCAGTGGTTCAGGGGCCACCAGAGCTGGAGGATGCCTTTAGACCACTTAGACAGCAATGGATTGATCTCTGAACACAATTAGTATTAACTCAACAGGCTTAGTAGTAGGGTTAGGAACAGGTATGTATGTACATGACTGTATGCATATTAATTCCCATTAACATTTTCTACCTAATCTGTGGGCTGCAAACACCATCTGCAGAGGCTGTATTTCACTCCTTAATGCAAGTAAACAACAGACAGTTACACAGCCCATCTTGACATTGTTACTTTGAGGTTGTTCATAATCTTTCTTGCTCAAGAGTTCACAAACCTGTAGCAGAAGGGTTTTCATCACCACATGCTCTTAATGGGCAACTCAAGCACCTGAGAAAACAGAGCCTACTTGGCAGTTCTAATGAGCCATCACTCTCAGATATTCTCATGGCTCAGTGATGTGGTATTGAGCACACTCACTGTGCACACCCAGAGGAAGCACAAAGTACCAACAGAGCATTTGGGTCACAAGAGAGCTTACAAAACTGAGGGATAGTGCTAGCTGCCCTCCAGATGTGTTTCCTTCACTGTGTACAGCATCTGTATGGATTCCCATGAGTAATTCTACTGTCAGTTTAAGGGGAGTAAAGGCCATGTTTGTCTTGGTTAATTTTAAGTTTGGAACAAGGAGACAAAATTGCAATTTCCTACTTTCATGCTATTTCCCTGTGTCACAATCCCATGCCCACTTACCAAGTCTGACAACACTTAGCACGGTTCCTTTCTCCTGACACTTCAGCAAGGGAACTTTTCAGAAGAAAACCTGACACAGGTACCTCCAGAGTGGAAGCATTAATGCTGTTCACTTACATACTATCCAGGTGATGTCTTCTGCACAAGTGCCTGAAAGTCACTCACAGCTGGCTGTAGCAAACTTTGATAGATATTAGTATCCTTTCAGACATTTGTGATGCCTTCATTAGCACTTGCTGCCTGCAGAGAGAAAACCATCTGGCACTGGTAGATACAGAAGACAAAACAGATGACAATGCCAAATCTTTAGAATGTCTCTATTTCTGCCGTTAGTTTAGATGATCTCTGAGTAAATACAAGCCTGGAAAATATATACTAACTGTAACTTTAGCCAATTCTGTTGTAAGATAACAGAGATAACCTTTTTTACTTGCCAACTTCACCCGAGTGTTGAAAGTATTTAGATGAATTTAACATTCTTGAATTATTTGGGCTCCTTTTTCTTATAAATATTTATACTCAGCGTGAATCTAAGAGAATGTCTCCATCTAAAAATAGCATTCTGATTTGCAGCTTTGCAAACATGAGATGTGAAGTCAGAGCATCGCAAACTAAATACAGCAAGTGTGTGTAATTATCCTCATTAAAACAGTTTGAGTGGAAAATTTTCATTACCCTGGGATATAAGAGAAAGCAAAGCAGACATCTCCTGGATCCTGGTTGCAAGAGACTTTTATGAAGCCCATGCAATCCCGTATTTCTAGTAATTTGCTCAGGCTTTCAGGGACTTGCTTCCAGCCCTGAAGCTAGGACCTGTCCATGCAGAGCTGAGGCAGATGCATGGCCACTTCCTGAGTAAATCCCTGGAAAATTACTCCATGGGTTTCTAGGATGCTAGTGGAGAAACTCTGGTCTGGACTTCCAAGTGTCAGAGTTGGAATTTGAAAAATCCTATGCTAAAGCTCTAAGCAGGACATTTAAAGCCCTGGTGTTCCAATACTTCATTGTTTTAAAAGCAATTTGCTTGACTACAAGCTGAGTATTTGTTGTTTCCACTCAATGGATTCTGCCTGCAAGTGGGATCTGGAAGCAGAAGTATAAATGAAAACATCATCATTCCATAATTGCCATCTGTCTGATATTTGCAGCTGCCTTCAGGAGAATGGACATTTTATTCTCATTCTCCTACTGTCCAGTTTAGTGTTAAGCCTAAACCCTCAGCACACATTTTCTCTCCTGCCCATTTAGGCTTTTTCCTTTTCCCCTCCAAACACCTTCACAATGTTTCCCCGTGAACCCAGGATGTTTCTGCCCTACTGAATGAGAGGGACCACAATCCTTTTCACTTCTGCTCTGAATGAAAGCACAGCAGGAAGAACTCCTCTGGTAATGTTTATGCAGCTGTGAAACCCTTCTAGAGGAAGTAGCAGAATTGCTAACACCTGAGTCATTTTATCACCATACCCTAAGTACTGCAGAATCTATGTCCTCCACTACCAGAGTAGAGCTGATCCTGCATTGTAAAAAACTCCAAACTCATACTCCCTTGTTTGAAGAATGTAAAATAAAATACAAATTTTTTAAAAAATAGAAGTTGTGCATCAATTCTTCTTACTAGGCAATAAATGCTTTGTTAAGCTTCTGATTCTTGTCCTTTTCCAATCCGTGTTACATGGAAATGTGCTCAGTTTGTCTCTCCTCTTGATAAGGTGACTGTCCATCTACTGATGGATACTCTGGAGTACACATACTTAAGGAATGTCTCAGGATAATTAAGTGACTGCAGTTTAACAGCTTTAATCCTACAGCACACTTCCCCTTTAAGTACTTAGTTATAAACCTATTCTTCTTGGTAAACTACTCCATTTTCAGGATGTCAGACCAGTGTTTAACACTTCTACTCATTTCACTGGTGCATATCTATATCCACAGGAAGCAAGGCACATACAGTGGAAGCAACCATAGTCCTAATACATGTTTACTGTAGTGCTTCTGCTGTACCATAATGCTTTGGTGTGGAGCAGAAGTAGAGATAAAAGATGGGAGATAAGGAATCCAATTCACGTGGCTCTACAATGCCCCTTGCCTAACATTTTCTCATGTTCTCACCCATTCTCCACACATGCATGACAGTAATCCAGAGGAGGGTGCACTTACTGACTAGTCAACCTTTGAAAGTGTTACTGGTCCTGTTACTGGATTGCTAGCACTGCAGTGGCACATTTTAATGTAAATCTTTTTAAGTCATTTCATGTTGCTGTGAATGCAGAACATTTATATTATCTCTGGGGTTTTTTTCAGGTTGAATCTTCAGAGTAAGAAACATCACCCCATTCTGCACTTGCTGAACCAATTCAGGCTCCAAACGGTTAAACTCTTACAGGAAAAAAAAAAAAAAAAAGGGCATTTTTCCTTCTGGGCTTCCTCACTATAGTTGAAACTGAAAACAGAAAGGCCAGAATACCACAATAAAGGCTGCTCTTACCGTATTTTTGAACTGACTAGAAGAGACAGGAAGATCAAGAAATCCTGTGAGAGATAATAAAAGACAAGCACTCGAAAACTGAATTGTGATGTGGCCACCAGAAATACCACTCCAAGAAACAAAAATACTTGCAAGTGTATCCCTAGAGGATGCACTGCCAAGCCCTGGCTCAGCAGCTCTACTGTTTTTTTAAGACAGATTATGCAAGAATCTTCTGTGAGCACATGGAAGGGAAAAGCAGCAGTGGATTTTGTCAAGCGTCAAGCTATCATGAAAATCTACGAATTACCATATTAGATTAGGCTATGCCTCCTATCAAATTCCTCTTAGTAGTCATTAGCCCCAGATGCTCCAGAAGAAACAGACAGTTCTAGCATATCATATCACCCAGGAGACCTTCCAGCCCTGTTTCTCATAGTCAGTGTTTGGATAAAGCACTGAAGCATCAGATGAGGACTGCCTCTCTCTGTGCTCCAAAGAGCTCCGAGGAAATGCATGTAACTTGGCCCCTAACTGGTAGGTCTCTGGATCTTTTCAGAGTAATTCAGGGTTAGCTCTAGTCCAAAGAACATTTCATTCGTAAATGTTTTCAATAAAGCAGTGGAAGCCACCCACACCCTGCTGGGCAAGCATGGGTTTGTGTTTCTGAGATCTTGAACGATTTCAGAAAAAAATGATGCACACCAGAGTCCTTTTAAATGTCATATCAGGCAGTAAGTGACATTTGGCATGGTGAACTAATTAAGTTTTTAATAAAAAGGAGTTATCCAACTAGATTCTTTCTATGAACACACAACAGTAGCCCCAGCTGAAATGTTTATGCAGGATAAGTACACAGCCCAATTTTTTCCCTATTACCTTTTAAGAGGCAGCAAGGCAGCCTCAGGCAGGCCTCTGTCTCCTTGGGAACATCACTAGGGAGCTGTACCACTTCAGACTCCTTCAATAGGAAAGCATTTCAAAACCAACCACACACTTTAATTACTGGCAATTAGAAATTCCTGGGTTTGTGTATTTACAGCTGAAAAATGTTAATGTGTGCCAGTTGTGTCAGAAAGTTTGATTAAGCTCTTTAAACTGAATTTGAAAAACTTAAAACACTCCAAAGACTCTGATCAGAGTATCTTGGGGGGCTTTCCAAAGTGACATGTAGAAATCAGAACTGCTTTAATAGTCTCCTCACTGGTCCCAGTGGACCACAGCTTGCCTTCCAAAGACACACACCCAACATACTTGGCAGGAGAGGTTTCTATCTGGCAGTTTCACAAAGACTAAGCAGCATCTTAATCATATCTAGGATCATCTTATCTGAACGGCAAACTGGAGTTACAACTGAGGTTCCAAAGACTATATTTGAGTGGGGTTTCATATGAGCAGCTATGAAATGAGATAAAGGTGAGTAAAATCCACGCATTCCACTGTAGGGGTTAGCTGCTTTTTCAGCATACAGCAGAGCTGTGTTAGTAGTTTTCTTAGAAACTTAAAAGATTGCAATAAACACCAACAACAATGGTGATGTTAGACCAAGTTCACAGGTTAACTACAAAGAAAACAAAAGGTACTTTCTCCTGGCCTAACAGAGATGATATTTCCATAGACACATAAGGCTGATGACAAATTCCTGCTACAGAGCTCTCCATGTGTCATAAAATATGAGCAATAAAATAAAGTCAAAGAATTGAAAAGACAAAAGCCTCTATGCATCATTAATGAACGATGAGGATAGAAAGGCAGAAGATAACCCTCCATGCATATAATGATGTCTTTGACTGGTGCTGCTTCTCTATGCCTGCACGTCTAATAAGATGTGTTAGAATTAAAAATTTAGAAATCAAGTCCATGTGCTCCATAAAATATGAGGAAAGAAGCAACTCTAGCCTAAGTTAAGATCTTAGCATTGTACATCCTATTAAAGAAGGAGATGTGTTGATTTATGCAAATACTCATAAATGAAGCATGACAGTATTCTAATTCTGATAACAAACCAAGTCATACAGTCAGTAATCTCATGTCTCATCAAAGGAGGAATTTTGATACTTAGCAAAGAGTTGAAAGTCCACAGGAAACCATCTGTTATTGTATCAAGTAACTTTTCTTCAGCTGCTTTATACCCAAAGTTGCTACAGACCCCAGGCTGACTAGTGGGGTTCTGTATTTTTTCCTGAATAACATGCATTAGTGAGAAGACATTAGGAGTTCATGTTTTTCTCATGACACTGTCCATTGCAAAAGAACTGAACACACTATTTAATGAGAGCAAACCTACATTCTCCAGACCTCTCAGTAGGACAGGTACTTTCTAGTGGAGAAATGAAAGTTCTACATGACAACCTTTTTTTTTTTTTTCACATCTTTAGGAAGTGTCCTTATGCTGGGCTCTCTATTACAGTGGAATATAACCTAATGCTATCCAATCCAACATGCCTTTACCTGAGGTCAAAGCTGTATTTCAAACTTTTTCCAGGATTATTGACATAACAGGATTAATAAGTGTTGAACTCAATAATCTTAAAGGTCTTTTCCAACACAAACGAGTCCATGCTTCTATGATCCATTATGTTCCCAAAGGCATCCTCAGCCAAACATACACAAAAGAGTTTTCCAGTTATAAATATTTAGGGGGCTTCTGAAAACTAAGCCTTAAAAGGGAGATGTCAAAGACCTGGAGGAGTGGCAGTGATGATGGGGTGGAGCTGAAGTCCTGGAGAAGAGGCACATCATGTAACAGGCAACAGAGGAAGATCATGTAACAGCTTTTAAAAAGAAAGACCCACACGCCATCATGATATCTCCATACCTTGACACATTTTTTTCTACAAACACCATTAACAACTCTCCTTGATCCCCACAAACTTTGTTTGAAGTTAAAAGTAAGGAAAATGTGCTTTAACGAACCATTAGTGTCTCTCAATATCTTCCAGGCTAAGTCTACTCAATTTATGAGGCAAGAGATTTTCTTTTCTCCTTTTTTTTTTTCTTTCTTTTTCCATGCTGTCAGCTGTGCAAATGCAACCTGGAATCAGAAGTCTGATGCTCAGGGCTCAAATACCATCACCAATAATAAAAACCAGTAACTGAGATTTACCTGAGTGATGCTGTTAATATGCCAGACAGAGCAGAAAACCAGCTCACTTTCCCACAACTACACTGTCTCTTACTTGCTAGCAATAATAAAAGCTCAGTTCTGTTAAGTAAGCAGATATGTCAGACATATGGGGAGCAGGTCTAGGGGGCAAGTGCCATTGTTTTATAGTCATTTCCCTCACTGTAATGGCATTTAAGAAGAAGTTATTTGCAGCATGTAAAGTAGAAGATGTGCATGTGGACATTGTGTGAGAGACAGATGGACTAAGAAAAGCATCTGGCTTCTATACAATAGAAATATTAAACCTTAAAGCAACCAAAGATCTTTAAAGTAAGGAACCCTATCTTGTTCCCAGCAAAGTGAATGACCAACATTCTACAAAGGTCTACAAGAGGAAGAATCCACCATCAAAACTTCCAGGAGTAAAGCACCAGCTATTTGTTTTTTACTGCACTTGAAAAGTTCTTGGTCAAAACACATAGGTTGTAAACAACTCATAATTTTAAGGTTCTTAGGCAATTTTCCTTAGGATCTAGAGATTCCAGTTTGCAACATAATGAGAAGAAAATTAGTGTTACATTCTATGCAACAAGATTGTAAATGATTCATTCTCATGACTCTCAACTGTCAGAAGAGACCTGCAGGGGCTGGGAGAGAGACAAGTATCCTGAGTTGTGTGATAAAAAGTTTCTGCCCATGCTTCAGGAGAGTACATTACACGTCTTCTAAATGTACATTGCTGCACAGCTCTCCCAATGAGAAGCAAATAACAGACTTCACATTTATGATATGCCTGTAAGTGGGAAACAACTTTTCCACAAAGACCTGCCTATTCCCACTTTTATTATAGCAGTGTCCTAACCCTGGATAAATTGACTTGGCCAGCTCAAACTTTTTGTTTGGTGGAAGTGAAAAGCAGAATGAATGCAGTAAACTTTAAATCCAAGTCTTGGTGTCATGGGAGACAAAAAGGCAAACTTCTAATAAAAGGATCTTGGAGAATGGTGAGCAAGAGCTGTACTGAAATAATATTTTTAAATTATTTTTATCCAGTTGAATGACAGAGCTTGTCATTTCTATGTAGTATAAATGACTGAATACTTCATATGAGCAATAATACTATGGCAGACTGAGGCAAGCCAAGATTTGATTCTTAGCTCTGCTACCAATTCATGCAGATAAATCATTCAAAGTCTTTGTGCTTTGACTTTCCCATCTGAGAAAGGAGATATTCAGCTTAGTTCACAGAAGTGTTGAAATGTTGATCATTTTTATGCACACAGCAATGTGAACTCATTGGGTGAAAGGTGCTTTGGAAGTATTAAATATTCTTCTTGCTATTATGCCTGCTTTCCTCTTCATACTGTTTATGAGTAGTGCTATTCTTTTCACTGAACTTCAGCCCATTAGAATTTGACAGTATAGAATTTACATTCTTTGCAATGATAAATGAATTTAATTTTCTTCAACAAAATACATTCCAATCCAGCATTTAAGCATAAGACTAATTTCTTTTGTTTCACATGACTATTGAGTAAAAACAAGTGCTCAAGTGCTCTGTCAAATTGAGGCCATAGGAGTTTTTGCAAGAATAAGCAGCAACTGGCAGTTGAAGTCTGTGATTTGAAAAAAGTTCTCTTCCAAATCTTGGAGAAACTATCAATAGCTTGGTTGCTATCCCACCAAAATCAATGTGGTATCAATACACACAGGTTAAAAAAATTCAAACAAATAAGAAAAAAATATATTCATTTCCCATCATAGACTCAATTCTTCCTCTAGAACTTCAATATTCCCTGTAACACCTTGTTCTGACTTTAGAGGGGAAAGCAACACTAATTGCAAGTCTAAGAAGTTTGAGGGAACAGGAATATTCTTCCCTTCACCTTCATCACAGGGACCAGGTTTTCTTCTGCAGTTTTATCAATTGTGGTGCATTTCCTGCATCTACAAGAATCTAATATACCAACAACGTCTCTGGCCATTTCTGCTGTCTTCCTGTTTTACTCATCACTAGTAGTTATATTTCTTATATAGTCAGGAAATTGATCCAGGACTTAAGGAGGTTTGTGCAGCCTGTGAGCTACAACTCATGAATTCCTCTGGAGTGCACACAGTGTATCCATGCATATTTCATTGATTCTGATCTGAATGTTCACCTTAATAACAAACAACTGCTATAAATCAGTTCTCATGCTATCTGCAATAAACCAGAATGTAACATAAACTGAACTCACTTAGACTGGTTTTCCTGAGATGGTGCATTAGGTCAGAGACTCACTGTGAGAGGGCTGCAGTTTGTAATCTGCAATGTTACAGGTTATTGGGATTTCATCTGACTTCAAAGGCAGAGGATTATCTTCCCTTCTGCATATGGTATCAGGGAAGTTCCTGGAATGATCTCGCCAGCTTTACTGTAAAGACAGACCTGATGAACTTCAATGAAACAAATGAAAATGGAAGTTTCTGTGCAAAGGAGGTAATGTACCTATGAAACAGCCTGGCACATAGTAAGATTGAATTAACAATCAACATACTTGCAAATATTTCTTGAAATGGTGAATTCTGAGTGGCAAATCTAGGGCTTTTCTGTCTGGAGCAGAAAACTGGAAGAGCGAATGTATAAAAATCTCCAGTGGACGTGCAATGCAAATCCTAATAAAGCTGAGACACCTGAAGAGCCCTCCTTCCCTGAAACTTAGGTATTATTAAGCAAAAATTAATTTCTGCCATAGAGGAAAGGTATTGGATCTGTTCTTGTAGAAATCTATTTAAGATTAACTTGCAGTTGGCAGCAGCAAATGCTGAGTGTTACTATGCTCAAAAAAGAGGTGCCAGAGAGGTAGGACTGGATCTTGGACCAAGAGTGTGCAAAGGCTTCTTTTCTTAATTTATGAGATCTCTGAATTAAACAAATAAGAAATCACATATTTAATTCCCCAAAGAAGACGAAATGTCATACCTCCCCCTTAGGGAACTCAGAGGGTTGGGGGTTTTAAGGCTACAGATTTCTGCTCTGTGAATTACCTGAGAAAGATTTGTAGACTGCAGATACAAGCATCAGAGTGGACAAACTCTCAATAAAAGCAGCATTCAGAATGAAAGCACTATTCTGGGTAAAACATCATCTCAGGTAACATGAGGACTGACATTCCCAAAGCTACTAAGGAGATCAAGCAGGAAAACACAATTAGCTACAAGTGTGAGGTTGTAAGGTTCCAAAAACTCCCAGTGTGAAGAGCTGAAAGCAAGACAACTTGATGCATTTTAAAGTATGTCTCTTCCTGGAATAGGAAGATGACTCCATCACAGATGGTAATGCTAAAAAAAATACAATAAGGTAAACTTAGTAATACTGTACAGGTGCTGCAGCTCCACAGAAGATGCTGTGTTTTCAGTAATGCCTGTTAATCCATCATTTTACACAGAAGTTCCCCCTGCTTATCTTACTATCATCAGAAAAACATGTATTGATCTGCTTATGATCGTAATTCCCAATTCAAATCTTTGTATATTACATCACAGCAGATTGGGAAGGCAGGGAGGCTAGGAAGTACAGAGATAAAATCAAAATAAATCTTCATTTAAATTTCAGAGTAAAACCTTAAGCACTTTATTCTTTGAGACAGAGAAAAAAAATATGATCCAGATTTTGTGTGCAGCAGCACACATATTTTTTAATATCATCCTGAAATCAGGAATAAAACCCAGTATAAACTTGTGCAAATGGCCCTCGAATCAGTCTTCCTGACAGGAAAATGTAGATGTGCTGTATGGTCCATCAGGATACCTCTGGAAGTAGTTTAGCCATTTATTTGCCCTGTATTAACAATGGTCAAGTATGAAAGAAATTAAGGGCTCATAAAAAGCATAGGAAGAGTAATAAAAACATTGAAAAACAAAAAGTTGGAATTTAATCCCTTTAGAGAAACATTCTCCCTGCCCATTAAAATGCTGCCTTTATTCAGTCGTTACAATTAACAAGAAACTCAGCCTGCTGGAGGACAGGCAGGTGGTGCCTCTCCTTCAGGTTTCCAGCTAATGGAAGTTTCCCTTTGAACTCGACACCACCGCAGAAGCACTGTGGGTCTGTAGGCTTTCCTCACTTCTCCCCTTTGGGATTCCCATGGAGCCCTTAGATTTTTGTCCTTTTTGGCATCTTTGAGGTTGTGATTCTGTTCCTGAGATCTCTGTGATGAACCGATAACCTGGTATGACTTGTTAAAGGAAAAGAAGCTGACCTCAATACCTAATTATACCAGCAGGGAAGTCACGGGTCTGAGTCCCTGAACAGCCTTGCTCCAGCAGCTCCTGCCCCACGAGCAGTGCCAGGAACAGTCTCATCAGGCTTGGTATAGACCCTGAGCATCCTTCTGCATACTGCAGATGGAAAATCAGCCAAAGCTTTTCTAGCATGATGCCACAAAATACTGCTCAACCAGAGAAGAGTCTGCAATTCTATGACATTTACTTTGGTTTAGCATTCTGAAAGCTGAGCCTCCGCTGCCCTAATGATGGTTAGATCTGCAGAAACAGCCCAGTGCTATTAAGACTCACATATAAATATATCTGCCAGCCAAACAGCCTTAAATAATCCAGTATGAGTAACACTTTGCTGTAGCAAATTGACAGTAAAAACAAAAGAAAAAAACTTCAACTAAAAATCCCCCATGGTTGTGCTCAGGAATTCTATTTTGACAGTTCACAAATTGTAGTTTTAGCAGTTGGTTAAAGTACTACATGAAAAGTTAGTAATATGAAACAAGTGAACTTTTTGCAACATTACCAAGAGCAACCACTGAAGAAATCCTTTCCTCCTTTCCAGGAGAAATTATTGCTACTGTAAAGATGGTAACTATAGATGGCTGAATTATGTCCAATATTTAGCAAAGACATTTTTAATCATATTTTCCTACTGTTAAACCATTTCTATAGCTACTAAATAAGACATTTCTGATTTTTTAACAGCTTGCAGTGACTAGTTTATTCAAATGCAATTTTTTCGATTATTCATCTCCCTCTCATGGCAATCTTTTGAAATATCTTGACATGACTTATTGACCAGTTTCCCTTAGCTCTATTAAATAGTAAATTTTGTTTAATTTATTAGCTTTTGTATATGTAACAGATAGTTATTCTTGTTGGTTGGTTTTGTTTGTTTGTTTGTTTGTTGGTTTCTGATGGTAAGATCATAGATTGGCCTCCATACATGTTGTGGTGAGCCACAGCTCCCGCCAGGGTGTGCTGGACCCCATGGGACAAAAGGTCCAATGGTTTAACCCCCCAGGGGCCCAGGAACCATGAAATGGCTGCCTGCCTTGACATGGCTGCCCTCAGGCAGCCCTCAGGCAGTTTGGCGGGAAAAGCCGTTGGCCCTGGCGGGAAAGATGTGACAGCTTGTGTGTCTGCAATGGCCGCCAGCCTCTCCTCCCCTGGTTATGTCATTGCTTTTTAATTGGCCCTGGTTCACCCTCCCTGCCTATCCCGTCTCCCATCGGTCTTGCTGTATATTTCCCTGCCTCGGTTCCTCCCCTTTGCCATGTACCTGTTGGTTACTTCTGTGTGCTCCGCCTCTGTCAGGGGCTCCATGGGGCTTTTTTGGAGTTTTCCTTCGACCCTCAATAAAACTGCTTCTGTTTCCCAGAAAAGCCTCCCTCACCTCCTTCTTCTCCCCAGCACCTTGGTCAACAGTGGTTGAAGCGAGCCTCACCACCGTTCTCACCCAGCCTCCCGCTCCTTTGTCGAAGAGTGTCCTTTGCTGCAGCAGCTGACAAAGACTTGCCCAGAGCTCGACCTCAGAGCTAGCCACTCGGCGAGCGTCTGCGGCACATACACGCACAACAGGGAAACTTGGCAACCTCAGACAATCAACTAATCCCACAGAAAAGAAGACCCATCCCTTAGTAGAACAGATGAGATAATAAAATTTAAAATACAACTAAAAATTGTAAAATCAAAGCCACAAATATCTTCTATTTACTCTCAGTAAGCAGAGTAACCAGCAAGACCATGAAATCCATTCAAAGAATGCCATGGAAGTCACTGCAGTAGTGGGATAGCAGTATAAGTATGCTAGGAAAAAAACATGTTTTGTAAGAAATTTAGGTGAACCCAGTTAGACAGTAAGGCTAAATAAAGTGAAATAAATTCAACTGTCATAAGAAAATCAGGCTCCCTGGCACATTTAACCTACAGCAATGATTCTGCTACATATTTGCTTAAGTTCAGTTATCCCAACATGGGCCAGAAAGACGTGTACTCGATCAGTGAACCAGGCTGAACTCTTCAAAATTCCATTAACTTCTCCTGCATTGTCCAAGTGAAAGCACTGCCTCAGTTTCCCTTTATGTGAAGTAAGAATCCTCCTACTGCTTTGACAAGAGTCCTGGAGTGAGTACCTGAACCATGCACAGCATTTTTACACACCACCTCTAAAAATAATAAATAAGCATCACACAGAATTGTGTCCTTTTTTTTTTCCTTACCAATACAGACATTTAAAATACATGAGGATTCTAGAGGAGGAAATGGGGGTAGGAGAGGGAATCAAATCTACAGGCCTCTTGACCTTACCATTTTTTCAGTCTATAACAACAGAGACCTCTCTGTTTCAAAGAAAAAAAAAAAGCCCATTCTGTTCTGAATCTCCTGTGATGAAATGGAATTTGCATTCAGCATCCATCACCAGTGGTCAGAGGAAATCACTGTCTCCATCGAAGATTGTGCACTTTAAATCCTCTGCTAGTTCAACTGCTATATATTTGATTTTTATTAAAGTTCTGTCATGAATTATAAAAGACCATATCTTCAAAGTCATTAATTAAGGCCCCTTGGTGTCTGAATACCAACACTATAATGACAAGTGAGGTGTACAGTGACTAGCAACAAGCGGCTGCCCAGCAGCAGCAGCAAAGCAAGCAGAACTATTATTCTGACATATTCAGGATTGCACTTGCCCATTGTTACAGCGAAGAGATCTCCCATGAATACAAACAGAACAGCAGTGGGGAATAGTCAGGCTTTGGTGTGGCACTATTTGTAAGTAATGTGCCTCTTCATAGAATTTGAGAAATGGGTCATTCAGTGCAGTATTCCTTAGGATCTGTCTGAAATCTGAACAGCAGAAATGCCATAGCTCTGTTCTATGGGCTTAGGAGCTGATCATGCCATCACATCAGTTTAGCTCTTGCTCTTACTATGGGGGTAGGGGTGGCTACCTGGCTAGAAAAGGGCTTGGTCCCATCATCTTTACTCACATTTTACACTGCAAGGTGCCTCATGGAGCTCAACAGGCCCATTCACAACATATGGCACAAGGCAACACCGATGTGGATGGCAGGATCAGTTCCCAGTGCTACTGAGGATCATGCTGAGTTTACCAAGCTTAACCAAATACAGCAGCATCAGGACTTCTTCTGAACTACCAGTATGTGGAAGCACCAGTATGGAACCACCAGCATGTTAGTTCTGCACATTGTATCCACAACGTCCAGTTCATTATCGAATTTTAAAAAATTCATTTCTAATTTAGTAGCAAGCTAACAAATCATATCTATGTGTCAGCAGAACTTCACATCCTTAGAACCTAATTTCCTAAAACAGAAAGGATGAGAGAAACAAAAGGAAAAATATATTTGCTACCTTAAATGCTGAAAACCATATCTGGTACCAACTGTTGACCCGTTGTACATTGTCCCACTCTCACCCCTCCGTGCACACACACACACATACTGATTTCCAACAGTTTAAAGACTCCCTCATGTGGTGGTCAGATATGGTGAATTTGATCACTGAAGCCTGAGCCAGCTGCTGAGCAGATAGAGAGCACATCCAGATAATAAATGATGTGGATGTTTAAACCTTACGTTCTGTTAGGATCAACCCTTCAACATACAGGGCTTAGATGAGCTCACTTGCCTGCAATATAAATGAGTTCTTGCTGAAGTTATTAATCCTTTTAAACTCAGTGGGGACTGCTGTGACTAACGATTGCTTCCTAGAGACAACCTTACTAAAACAAATAAACTGCTAGTATCATGCCTTCCTCTGTTCCTACAGGGGCACACATCTTCAGCCAGCTGCAGCAGGTGCTCACTATTTCTGTTACAGGCACTGAAAGGCAGGTACTTGGAGCTTAGTGACTTGCCAGTGTCAAACCCCAGAAACAATGTAGTCCCTTAGTATGTCACTACTGTTACTCATATAGATGGTCCATCTTCAGCACAGGTACCACTAAGAAAAAGCAGTGAGTGAATGATTCCTACACACACACCTCAAGCTCAGGGGGGGCTCAGTCTGGCAACACACTAGTGGCCTTGCTACTTTCTACCACAGTGCCCTACAAGTCAGACATGTGGCAAAAGGCATCAAAATTTTGTTTTTAGCATTGTCCAGTCCCATGCTTTCTTCTGTAAGCTCTTTGGTTTCCTGGTACTTATAAACTTTTCTTCCCCAGACAAGAAGAAAGAAGGCTCTGGAATGCTGATCCAGGAGAAATTGCAAAATGGGATCTCTGAAAAGAGAATGAGTCACAAGGCAACCCTGGAAAACCAAAAACTAGCCAAGGTCTGGTTAAACTAGACCTTGGGATAATTTCATTGGCACCTTTCCTGAAGTTCAGGCAAACTTTTCCATCACCAAGCTTTGGGTTTTCCAGTTCTGTTTGAAACACTCTGAGAACACCATATTAGCTCTAAGAACTTTAATTGGTTCTTTCTTTTCCACAAATCCTGCTAAAATCAATGCATGCATCTGCGTTAATCGAACTTGTTTTGCTTCCTAAACCAGACACTATAAACTGACAGCACATGACCTAGAAAACACATAAGAGGTTATATACACATACTGAAATAGTTTACTTGCAGACACACATCCCACTGTACCCAGTTAGAACCAGCTGAGTTGGTAATCAGAGAATCAGCTGTTTTCTTAAGACCTTAATTGTCCTGATGATTATTTACTTCTTCAGCCTAGCAACAGGTTTCAATTTAAAACATGAAACTCCACCAGGAATAAATCCATCATCCTCCCATGGCCTGTGCTCAGGACACTCTGCCTGACATACTCCTCTGGAACCACAAGGAAATCATCAGCTTTTGATAAAATTTTGGAATTAGTGACAATAGGAATTGCTACAGTACATTTCTGGAGGGATGACTACTCTGTGAGCAAATTACCCAGGACACCATTTGAAGTCTAATCTTGAAACTGCTGAGTGCTTCTGAATCATTTCAAAAATCATTTTCTGAAACAGAAAAATCCTTTGATAAAAACAGCATGTTAATACCTGCTCGTGTTTCTCTTACCACAGTCAGATCTACTGAGAGATGTAGCTTACAGCTCAAAAGACATCATGATTCCCTTGTTACTGTTATTATTGAAGTATGCCCTCAAAAGAGGTATTTGCCCTCTCAGACTGTGTGGTGTCTGCCATACAGTAACTATTAATGCATGGAAGTAGACATTTAAAAAGTAAATTTGGTATCTTACTCACAAAGTAGATAGTTTAAAATTTTCAATATGGAGTTGTTCTGACCTGAAACAAACTCAGTAACTATAGAGGAGCTTTTTATGATTAAGGAGAGATAAAGCAATGTGTATATCATAAAAATACCTAATATAGAAATTATATGCAACAGGGAAATTAATTTTTCCACAAATACATAAAGGCAATAATAGGAGATATAACTGTTCATTTTCTGTAGCTAATCCAGAGGTAGCATCTGTTTACATAGACAAAATATCTTATGGAGGATTATGGTAAGAGAAAGGAAAGCTAGGTTATTGCTTCAGCTCTTCTATAAAGTTGGTAGATGGCCTTGGATTCTCTTCTCAGCAGGGCCTTTTCTTCTTTCCCTTCATTTTGTATTGCCTCTTTGCTTAACGTTTAACTTCTAGGGAGTCTACCCAGAATTAATTATTTAATTATTTAATCTAATTAATTACTGTCAGAAGTAATCTCTTCAGGGTATGGAGGGCTGAGGAATGTTTATGCACTAAACACTAACACCAGTTAATCTGTCAATGTCAGAATATGTCACTTCAGTTGCTTCAGAGTCTGTCTCCCTGATTTAACCTTACCTAGTCTGAGATAAGAAAACACATCATAATGTCTTCAAACTCAGCAAGAGTGGTAGGGTGACGGGGTAATTTGGGCTGTAACTGACCTCAAGAGTCATTTAGCCCAACCTCTGAGTCAAAGCAGAGGCCAGCCAGCAGCCAAATGTCCCTACTGCCAGGACTGAATACCACTGCATTCCCAGCCTGTAAAAGCAGCACCTCTGTAGCACACTAAGAACAGGATGATGGCTTAGAGCTTAAAGACATAGAGCTTGAAGACAAATACAAGGAGATAAGAAACATTTTACCCCAAATTTAGTCTCAATACAATAGGACTTCTACTCTCACAAAGTGTCATCGGCATTTATTTTGCATTGCCAATCTGAAAGAGGGGCAGCTCAGCCAGGATCTCTGATGTCATGTGCTAATGAAAGAGAATGCTTTTCACTGACTGCTCAGAAACTCAATCTATTGCTTCACCCAATACCCATAAATCCAATATTCCATTATGTATTATGTTTCCTAATTGAACATAACTTGCTTAACTGCTCACTCACTGAAGTAGTATCAGCAAAAATGCAAACAAAGGTGAGAAACAATGCTTCACTGCAGGTCTGCGTGGTTTCTGTTGCTTTGCCAGTTTCTTTTACAAAGTGTATTTAAAAGGTGACCTCAACCTACTCTCATTGCCAGCAAAGATAAGAAACAAAATACAGTGAGATTTTCAAACTGCACAGACCTCACAGTCCCTTCAAAAGTTTCCTCATCCATTTCTGATCCAATATTCATTAGGACAGAGGGAGAACAGAGCATTCATTAGTTTTCAATGAGGTGTATGAGTGCAACTGAATGTGCCAGGACACATTTGGCTTTAAACGGCTTCACCACAGTACCCTTCTAAATGAAAGCTGCTAAGCTGTCATAAATTACATTAAAATTCTTATGAAAATGACGTGGTTCTCATGACTTAAGATTTATGTCAGCCCTTGACCTAACATGGAGCACAGAAATAACTGCAGAATTTGCAACATGATACCTAATATTTTTACTTGCTTAATTAAGGAGACCTAAGACTAACTTGGCACACATAGTGAAGCCTTAGCCTTTGTTCTCTTACAGTGTCACATGGCCAGATACAAATATGAGCTGTCATCACAAACAAAGCAGAAGAGTCATTCCCCACAACCAAGTACTGGGCACTGGAAAACCTGGATCATATTTCCAGAACTGCTGTTTATTACAGCAACACTTTAAATGACCATGGATTTTTGCTGATGGGGAAATGCTACAAAAGAATGTGTCATTTCAAAGTTGAACCATTAGGGGAAAGTTGTTCACTCTAACTCAAGTCACACTGGATTCGTTCCTGAAAGGATGAGCAGGGATAAATACAAAACCACTTGCTGACAAAGACAGCTCCATTCATGCACAAAGTTCCCGTAACTCCTCTTTCTCTCCTGAGCGTCAAGTGACATTTCCCATGGCTGATTCACCCAGCAGCCCTGCATATAGTTGCTGTGTTGGGCTCTCATTCGAAGTATATGGGCAGCACAAGCCCCTGAAAATGCTTTCTCCCTGAGCCCTCAGCCCCTCCTTTGAAATCCTTGCCTTTATGTAAGACTATTCTCTTCATGAATGATGGGGCACAGTTAGCAAAATAGCTTGATATTAACATAAATCAAACAACTGCCAATATTAACTATTTGCAATCTATTATCAAATATCATCAGTAAATTCCAAACACCTGCAAAGTACCTTCTTTTCATTAACAGCCCTATTTGTTAACAGGGGTCATATCTGGAAAACTTTTCATTTAGCATTCATTGGAAAGCCGTGGCAATCTTTATGGTGACATACAGGTCAGAGGAACTTTCATAGCTGGACTTGTGTTTAGTAGAAACTGTAGACCCTTGGCTGGCCAGAACACAGTTTGCAATCATGCAGAATTACCAGCCTCCCATCTTGAAATGTGATGAGCAAAACCCCCAGATTAGGGATATTCAGCTAAAATAATATTTCACTTGTAATAGCACCTCAAACCTGGCAATATTATGAATGACACAATAAATGGACTGTCCATGACAATGGCCATATTTACACCAAAATTTCAGATTAAGGCAGCTGCACCAGGTGGTCAAACCCCCCTTACAAGCAAACACTGAATTTTGTACAATTTCCCTGACATCAGTTATTAAAGTTAATTTCTACTGCTGAATCTGCCTAATTATATTTTACCCTGTAGGGGTAAGGTGACACGCTGTGTCTGTTGGTGGCAAAGCCTCAAGCTGGGTCTGAACCCAAGGAGCCACAATAATCTTACTGAGAGTTCTGCAGGTTGTGCAGAGAGCAGGGAGGGAGTGAGGCTCACACAGAGCACGCTGAGCCCTGAGTACAGACCCACACTCTGTGTAGTCTCAGCAGGAGGGGGACAAGAAGCCTCACTCAGCTGCACCGCCCTGTGCAGGGTCTGTCTCAAAATCCATAATCAAAATGTTTGCTGCAAGGCACTGTGTGGAAGCATAACCACGTATGACTAAAGCATATCATTATGTCTGTGACATAAAAATAGGCTAAAAAATAGTAAAAATTCCTAGCCAGGAAAATAATGTTTAGTAATTTCTTTCTCTCTCTTTTTTTTTTTTTTTTTTTTAAATAAATGTGGGACACTATGTCTTCAAGATTGTCAAGTTTTGTTTTTTCTTCCTCTCTGGCATAAATAAATGCTTTCATATATACAAATGAGGAGAAAATGTGGCCTCTTTCAGCAATAATAACTATCTGCCTGTTGCTACCTTAAAATCACAGCAATCACATCTGGTAACTGCCCTTTTCTCATGTTTCCACTAGTTTTCAGACTTCCTCTTGTGGTAGCTTGAGACTGCGCATCTGGATGTTTTAAACATACAAAGGAATTGCTAGAGCAAGCAAAAGGGAAAACGGTGCTGAGAGTTAAGATGTGCAGATAAGCAACTGGTGCACTGCAGCTAAAGTAACGGAGAGGCAGTGGGCAAAAGCTTTTTCCAAAGAGGAGAGTGCAAGTTTAGGCAGCATGAAGACTCACATTGGCTGTG
Organism: Corvus kubaryi; assembly: GCF_017639235.1. NCBI lineage: Eukaryota > Metazoa > Chordata > Aves > Passeriformes > Corvidae > Corvus > Corvus kubaryi. Next base: position 8,502,313 of record NW_024581093.1, on the reverse strand, counting down.
GCTTCATTTTTAAAGTACTATTCATCCAAGTATATCTTTTTAACAAAACTTTAGCCGCACCGTCACCAATCATTAAGTTTCCTGGAGACAGCACTCCCAAAACAGACAAAGAACTAGCAGTGGTAAGTGTTGGTTTCATCTTTGCTTCAGATTTATATTGTTGTTTCATAAGCAGATGTTTCTTTCTTGTTTCAGCTGAGGCTAAGGAATGAGTGTAGCATTCTTTCCCTAGAGTCTCTGGAAGTGCTAGCTAGCTAGCAAAGGTATCAGCTTTCAAAAGTTAAAACTGGAGCCAAGTAATGTTTCCTCTCTTAAAATTTTTAAAGCCAGCAAAGAAAGTCAGTTTTTTGGGTTTTTTTTTCCTTAGGTCTCAAGCTACAAAATACTTTTAGTAAATCATCACAACTATAATCAAAAGATTGCAATGGTAAGAGGGGAGAAGGGCAAATAAGAGACATGTAATTCTTTTTACTTAAATCAAGTAGACGTGAGGGCAGTCGAGACTCTCTTAATGCATGTATCACAGTTTCAGAAGTGTGTTTTCCAGATTGTTTACCATGCATTGCATAAACACAGCTTTAAGGGACACTACAACTGAAAGCTGGCTCGAATTTCAGAAGCCATTGTGACTAGTTTTGACTTTGGAAAACAATCTCATCAAAGGTTTAAAGACTTTTTTTCCCAAATCCAATCTGGAACAAAAAAAAGGAGTTTGGATTTCTGTGATATGAGCAAATTATAGCTATAACTCTACAGCATTTTATTCTAACCTTTTTTTAGCCCCATGGACCTTCATAAAAGTGACATTATGTGGAAGTCCATTTAAAGGGAGATTGAGATAGATTATCCTTATTTAGCATGTAAATTATAGACATTTCTCTTCTTCAGCAGTAAATCCATTTTAAGGAGGATTGAGATAAATTACTCTTATTTTAGGACATAGAGATTTGAAAGTTGGTCACTTCTCTTTAGGAGTGTGTATGCATCTTGGGAAAGCTTCCCAGGTTAAAGAAGGTCTGGGGGAGGGTAGAGAGAGAATTTCCAGTTGGGAGCTGTGTTGGAAAGTTTAGGAAAAACAGACAAACTGACCCAAAAATGGCATTCCTCAGTCGTTAACAAAACAAATTCACCCACAGTTTTGCCCTAACAGCACAGTAGCCAAGGGCTGGGGGCAGGGGCAGTGCATTTGGGAGAGGAGAGAGGGGTCCCACATGTCTAACAGCAATTTAACCACTCTTAGAGAATCTATTTTCTTAGACACAGCCAGGCTTTTATTTAATAACTGCAATCCACATCTCCCCTCATCTCTGTTTCTTTCAAACAACCTATTTATTATGTGTACTCAGAGGAAAATTACAAGCTGGTTTAACTCTGCACCACTTCTTTGTCTTTCTTGGGGTATTCTTGGGCAATGCTTACTGGCTGCATTTCCTCACACCCTCCATCAGAACAGCCCCAACACTCAGCATCAGAACACAAATTGCAATGTTGCAGCTGGACCCTGTTTCATTAATGGGCTGGATCAAAATTCCAGATCACCACAGCTCCCTGCTGACTCTGAGGGAACAGCGTTTCACAGCCTAGGCCAAGATGTGGTTTGCATAGACATTACATTTCTTCAAGATTCTCTCCTCATAGAACAGCTGATCATGGTCATTTGTCATCTTCAATAAAATCTCCATTTTAGGAAAAACTGAAAGGGGTTAGCTTTTTATTTAGAATTCTATCAAGTAAAATTCTTTATCATGCCACAGATTATATTTTTGGTTGTATAGCTTGCTCCCAAACCTAAAATGGCAAGAGCAGCAGCCTGTTTCTTCAGTAAACTTCAATCCTGATATACAGTCTATATTATACTATGGTACATCATTGGGGGATGCAAGCAGAGGCATAAGAAAATCCATCGAACTACATGAAAGTGAAAATCAGGATAAGAACCAAACTGGCTTGTTTGATTATGTTCTTAATGCATTTCACATCATTTCCACCAGGCCCCATTAACTATGTGTAGACAGCAGCTCAGTGGAAGCTAAGATGAATCCACTCTGTGTTCCTTATTTGCCAGTGCCACAGTCTCCACTGGAGAAATACCACATCAGAAGTACATTACAAAAATCACAAAAACTAGCCACAGTCTGTGCTTAATCATGATGAATGGAGGACCTTCTGAAGGAAATGGTGTAACATCTTGATTAAATCCTTTTCTGAGTAAGCCCTGAACCATTTCCTATGCTGGGCAGATGAGGTTAGCCTGGACTTTGTGAGGAGAGTGGTGAAATCTAGGCTTGACCAACAGCAGGTATCAAATATCCTCTGCTTTATATTCCTGATGTTGTGGTAATATCCCCAGTCTCCTGGGTGTATTTCAGCAATTAATTAGACACATGAAACAAGGTTTCTCTTGGGAATACTTGCTGGCGCAAGAACTTAAATGTGCAGTCTTTTTGGCAGGCTTCTTGTAATCCTCAGTTTGAAATAGTCCTCGTGTATTTTTGGCAAATAGACCTTTACCTTATTCAGGTGTTTTCCTACCTTGGACTTGTAGTTAATATTTGGGATACAATACCTGAAGGGTTTTTCTTCCTCGGCTGCAGATTGTTTTTACCAGGAAAATCAGTAACTTGCAACCTTCCTGTCTCACAGCACCATTGGCATCTCTCAGCTCTGGGCAGTGCCAAGCACCCATTTGGGTGCAGTTTGGGAGTAGCTGCCATTTCACACCGCTGAAGCTTTTCTTTCACAGAGAGGCATAAAATACTGTAAACTCATTCTTAAGAGAAGGGGAAGAGACTTTGGTGGGTATTATTTTAGGTAGGAGATGAAAATAATGGGATTTGTGCCATCTTTTGGATCTCTTATGATCACTCTTTTTTAATGAGAAAGAACTGTATGAATTGCCATCATGGCTGTATCAGAAACATCAGTCTGGCCATAATGTGCTGGAGCATTCAGTGGAGTTTTAAGTATGCAAATATTGATTGGCTGCAGTGTCCAAGCAACTGAAATGTTACCAAATACTTTCTTCTTCAGTTCTTTGCAATGTTTGGCTCAAAAGCAAACACATACAACATTCAAACAACTCTGTGTGGTTTGAATAAAGAATGGGGTTTTTCTTTGCAATCAATGCGGTCTCATTTGTGGGGTTGCTTTGATTTCTTGAGAAGTTTCTCAATAATCCAGATTCTTCCAACACCAATTACACAAAGTCTAAAACTGTAAGCAGATTTATACATCATAAAGAAAACAAAAAAAGACAAACCCATTTTTACTTTGTAGCTCTACATTGAAGCTCTATGTTCTAATAACTAAAAGCAATTCATTAAGTAAAGGTGATAGCTAATAGTGGAAATGACTGTTTAATTAGCAACATCATGTGATCAAGGATGCTTTGTGTCAATTAAGATGATTCTGCTGGTCCCTCACTTACTAATAATAGTAATTTTGAAAACTTAAAAATTACAGGTAGAAAGCTAACATGGAATTACAGTATTTATTTCTTTACAATGATTAACTATTTATTTTATGAATTTTAAATTCTTTGTTCTGTGCTTTTTTTCCCAAGCAATACCTGAATAAATACTATGGGTGCCCAAAAGACAGTTGCAATTTATTTGTCCTGAAAGATACGCTGAAGAAAATGCAGAAATTTTTTGGGCTGCCTGAAACAGGAGATTTGGATCAAAACACTATTGAGACAATGAAGAAACCTCGTTGTGGTAACCCTGATGTAGCCAATTACAACTTCTTTGCAAGAAAGCCAAAATGGGAAAAGAATCATATAACATACAGGTACTGACTGGTACTGACTGGTAATGCTGGGTTCTGTTCACATATAACCATAGCACTTCCAAGACCCAAAGGCTAGACAAGACTCCTTGAATTAGAATCCTCTGGTGTTTGGATGACTACCAGATGCTTTAACAAATACCTCTGTGATTTCAAACTGTAATGTATCAGGAAGAATCATCTCGACATCAACTTTCTGGTTGAAACTAAAGAGATTTTGGGTTTACTCTTTGATCTGCAGCAAGCATCCTAAGGGAGTTGGAGCAGGAGTATCTCACCTGCCCACCTGCTCCAGGAGGATCACAGTATTTATTGATTGCAGAGGCCAAACTCCTCTTCATCCTGCAGTCCTAAAAAGGAGATGATTAAATAAATTTTAAAATCAAGCAATTGTATTTCAGCTATATACAAATACAAGTTATAACAAGCCTATTGCAATAAGTTTGGCATGTTCTAATTTCATATTCTTCTGAAGAGTTAGGGACCAATACAGCTCTCATTGTAGTAAAAAACTCATTACCTTAGGTGGTCCATGAGCAATCATTTACCACCAATGAGAAAAACCAGCAGATTCGTCTTAGGTGCTTGACTTAGTCTGCTGTTCCCTCACACGTTTGGACTCCAAGCGTTCGTTGGGCTGTGACTAACCTAATAAACGCTGAAAAAACCCGTGGCAGCTGCTCTTGCAGCCCCTACTTGCTGATGTGCTCCCTCTGATTCTTCCTCACTCTCCTTAGGCACAAAATAGTTTCCCTCACTATGCACAGTCACAGCAGCAAAGAATTGGAAACTTGTCTTTAGTCTTTACATGGCAGATAGGCTATAATATAAGGCAGTAAGAAGTCCAATTAAAATATATGAAGAAGAAGAAAGCAACATACTAGAGAGTTTGTCCCTTTCTCAGGTCAGGCCTGCAGCTTTATCTTACATGCTTTTTCTTCCTATTTCCCTGTGCATCCTATTGCCAATGTATCCCACACACAGGTAAAGGATTAGCATTCCACAGGGATGAAATAATATACAGTTAGAGACACAGGTGAGGGAGAAGGGCTGCTTTTCTGCTCTTATTGAAGGGCAAAACAATCCACACTTGAAACTTCCAGAATGTTACTGAGCTCCTTTTCTGGTCTCAGTGCTAATGCAAAACTCAAAATGTTTTGTGCAAGGCTCACTGCCATCCAGGCTTTACAGCCTCTGGATTTATAATTTTCTTCTTGCTGCTGCATCAATTCCAAAAGAAAATAAACCGTAAGTGCAACATCTAAACACATCTCTGAATCAAAGGAAGTTGTTTAGATCTCATGTGCAGCAGTGTTACCTCTTAGCTGGTTTCACTGCTGAGTCTACTCAGCATGTTGAGCAGTAAACAACTAATACAGGGAGCATGTTTGTGTGTTACTTAACTGTTGCTTTTACCTCTAAGGATTATAGGCTATACCCCAGATTTGGATCCTGAGACAGTAGATGATGCCTTTGCTCGAGCCTTTCAAGTCTGGAGTGATGTCACACCGCTGAGATTTAACCGAATAAATGATGGAGAAGCAGACATTATGATTAATTTTGGCCGATGGGGTATATTTTTCGATTTTTACTTATGTTTTTGGTTTTGTTCCTTTCATTAATCCTCAGTATTAGAATGATCCACCCTCATGAGCCTTTCTGGCAAACCTTGTCCTAGTTCACACTTGGCTCATACAAGCTAAGATCTAATTTCACTAAGACTTTCTTTTACATGAGAGAGAGGGAAGTATTTATACAATATCCTTACACTATATTTATCTTTCCAAAAGAGAATTGCTAGGGGCAACATTTTATTTTTAAATTTACAAATCAGAAATAGAACTGAGACATATTGGTATAGATCTTCAGATGATGTGAGCTGGCTTCCTGCCACAGAAGAGAACGGAATAGCATCATACCACTTATTTATAGCTTTGTATGCTGTTTTCCAGTGATAGTGGTGAGAGTTCTAACATACTGGAGAGCTTAAAAATGGATTCGTGCCTTCCAATTTTGACTCCATAGCTGGTTTCCATTCTTTAGCATGGCAGAATGCAAGCTTTCAATGCATTCTTTGGTCTTGAAGAATTTAAAAATATGGATCATGAGCAGAACTATGGTTTGGGTGCAGCTGATGATGGGTGACTTGATTCATTTTCATTGTGCATGCCTTCTCAATTAATTTTGGTTTCCCCTGAAAAAATATTTATGGCTTTCCAGTGTAAACATGGGGGGTTTTAACTTCTGGACAGTCACAGAATTTTTAATACCAATAAAGATATTTGTGCAGCCAATTACTTGGGAGGTAGACTTTGGAAGTTAAGTGAAGAGTTCAAAGAATAACTGAACTCTTTGTAAAAGCCTTCATTTCAAGCTGGTTTTCATTGCTTTAGCTACTGATGAGTTGACCTCAAAAGCTGCAGAGATTCTGTACACTCAGGACTTCAGATCCTCATCCAGACTGGCTCGGTTTGCAAAAAAAAAAAAAAAAAAAAAAAAAAAAAAAAATTCTTACAAAAGCAGAAGTGTTTCTGCTGGTTTTAGTACTTGCTGGCTATAGCCAGCTCAGATACTGCGGGCAAAGAGCTGCTTCCACAATTCAGTCATTCCTATCACTTTACTGCATATCAGATTCACAGGGGCTGAGACAGCTGTGAGGTTTCTTCATTTTTAACCTTTCTCTTAAGCAAAGGATCTACTTTGAAATAAACGGGAGTAAAGCACCTGATATATGTCAAAATCTTTTTCTTAACTACTGACACACTAGTCTCCTGAAGGGAATGAACTGAACTAGTATTAAGAGTGACACCAGCCTGAAATCAGTGTAGCAGAGGAGAGAATCAGGCCTATGTATTTAGGGCTTCTGTTAAATGGCAAGACATCAGACCAAAAGACCAGGAATGATGCAACTGGAGATGCTGGCAGCCAGCTTTGATGCACAGGTCAGTGTGGTGGGAGAGCTATGAATACCAGGGCTATGCCCGTGCCAGCCTGCCTTACCCACAAGTGGTGTACTTCCAAGAAAAGCCTACAGTGTGTTCACATGAGAGCTGCTTAACCTGATGCTGCCCTGTGAGCTGCCTGGCTCTCGGAGTACTTCAAGTGGATGAGGGATACTCTCCTTCAGGGCTCAGAGAAGCAAGAGCAAGCTGGCTTTCCAGAGCTCACTGCTGACACCCAGCTTTGCTTTCCTGCTGGGGTAGTGAGTATCCTGCACAAAGCAAAGAGCACAGCAGTGTGAGGTGCAGAAGAAAAGAGCAGCCTGCAAAGTGAAATCTGCCTTTACTTTCTAATCTCTGTGTTGGAGAGTGATACGAATTACCTGAAAATATCCCTCATCTACAATGTTTACTTTAAAATTCCCTATCAGCTTTTATTGAGAAATAGCACTGTGTATACAGTCATACATCACATGTACAATTCTTCACTGTTCTTCACAATTTTTGCTTTCTTTCCACAATACTTATGAGATATAAAATACCATGCTGTGACAACTGCAGTACTGACTCTTAATGTTCTTTGTAAGAACTGGCTGCTTCTCTTCTGGTTCAATCTTTCCAGCACAACCCAAACCAATAAATTCACTCACTAGACTATTCTGCTGCTGTCTTGGATGGGAAAGTACACATGATAATCATCATTCATGTACAGACTCTGCCTGAGGTCATTAGAAACTGCTCTTTTTTGTCTGCTTGCTCCTGCAGAACATGGTGATGGATACCCCTTTGATGGCAAAGACGGTCTCCTGGCTCATGCCTTTGCACCAGGGCCAGGAATTGGAGGAGACTCCCATTTTGATGATGATGAACTGTGGACTCTTGGAGAGGGACAAGGTACCAGACTTTTTCATGTTTCAGAACATATGGCCTGCTGGCTGCTCTGTTTTAATACTGTTTCAGGCACTGCATTAAATTCTTTCACTGACTGACAGTAAATATTAGGAGGTGAAAATTCATTTATACAATTTAAAATGTTTTCTACAACATGTTTATGTAATTCCTAATGAAATAGGATTTCCCTTTCTGTTCCTCCACTATTACCCCATGAAAAACTGAATTAACAGTAGGCCTGATGCTGCATAACCTTCAGGAATTCTGTGAAAGTACAAAGCCATGGCTACAATTTTGAATGCTTCAGTTCTCAGGGGTTCAAACTAAAATACCTTTAAGTTTATTTTCAAGAGGCAGACTGGTCAGCGTTTTTCTGCTCACATGATGATTTAAGATGATTTAAGCTGCAGCTCCAGTTGCTAAAAGTAGAAGCATCCACTTGAATAGGTTTTTAAATACTCATAGTATCTTACAAACATGTGGAATAGAAATCACTCATGCTGGTGACCAAAACAAAATTAACATCAAACAGCAGATTAAGAGCATCTTCAAGAATCTTTCACAGGCACTTTGCCATACCCTTAGAAGAACAGATCTAGATAATATCACCTGAACTAGGCAAAAAACGCCTAGTAGTTTGTAACCTGCTTTTTCTGCTTGAACTTTGCCACAATCATACATACTGATTATCATCTTGTCCTGTAAAATAATTTGGAACACTTAAAATAAGAATATAAACTCACATTTGTGTTTCATTTCAAATTCTAGCTTTCTCATCTGTCTTCCCATCAAAAAAATAATTGAACTTTAATACCAAAATAGTCATCTTCCTTCTGTTGGGCTTTCTTTCACCTTCAGAAGAAGCACCAGCTGGTAACTACTAACTGGACTGGTTCCCTGCCTCAGAGGCAGGAGGAAACTGTTTTCCCTATAAGTGAAAATACTGCACAAGCAACCAGTTAGTTACTGCCATTAAAAGAAATGCAATGAATAAGTGACTTATCTATGCATTAACATATATTCCAGCACCAATACTGTATTCATAAGACTACATGTGTGTACAAATTGAAATAAACCCCAGGATCTGGGTGTGTCTGTGTTCCTTACCCTGTCCCCCCGTGCCACAGATGTCACACAAGTCCCACTGGAAATACCAAAGTGGTTTATGAGGCACAAGGCATGTTCAGCTCATTTTCAGCTGCTGCCTGGAACCTTTGAAACTATACTGAACATTTTAGACCATATTACTAAAGAAACTAAATTACTAAATGTATTAACAGCATGTTTATAACTTTGCCTTGCCATAGTAACAACATATATATTTTTCTGGGCTGATTCTAACACTTCACCATGAGTAATATCCATGTAATTCTTTTAAAATTACCAGTTTATATTTCAGCTATGATCATCTTGCCAATAGAGAGACCAGCAGTATATTGAATTTCAAAATGGAAATTCAGACTGCATTTCTATATCAGTATCTTCCAGGAAAATAAGATGTCCAGAAATTGTATTTTTTGTATCAGTTGGTGGCTAGTTTCACCACTGCATTTGTTCTCTTTGTAGTGGTCAGAGTGAAGTATGGAAATGCAGATGGTGAATACTGCAAATTTCCCTTCTGGTTCAATGGCAAGGAATACAACAGCTGCACAGATGCAGGACGCAGCGATGGATTCCTCTGGTGTTCCACAACCAAAGACTTCGATGCAGATGGGAAATATGGCTTTTGTCCCCATGAGTGTAAGTAGACCAATGTTTCTAGTGATTTTTCTCCTGGCAGACTGTTCCTTTCTTCTTTGCTCATCCACTTCTTGTGTTTTTCCCACTTCCTTTCCTTTTAGATAAAGGAATGAATGTCTTTCAGAAATCATAACATGCCAGTATCTGTACTAAATTATTAGAGGGTCTAGGAAAGCTGAGATTGTACTTTAATTCTACCTTTTGGAAGATGACCAGAACTCTCTGTTTCACAAGGATTTTATTTCATATTTGGAAACATTCATTTACAGATTAGATAACGAGTATAATGCCTTTGTGTAGCCATAACTTTTTAAAATCATACACAATATAATTTTTATTATTATCTTTCAAATGAATTTATAACAATATGTTTCCTTTAAAAACAATAGGAACACATATTTCTGTGCTTGAAAATTTTGATGAGCCTTTACATCTTGAGGATATAACATTTCAGACTATTTATTGGTATGAGTGTTAATTTCATCTCCTGTACATCACACAGTAGGAAACCTTTAGAGAAGCAATTAATTGGCTGTAGCCTACTGAGGTAATTTATCAGCAGTGAGAAGAGTAGAGACGGTAAGGTGCTTTCAGCCACTCGTTCCACGTCCTGTTTGCCAGTTCCTGGCACATACATTAACAGACATTCCCAGTACTGCAGTTTCCCACACTCATTTATTTCCCTTTGTACATAACTGACTATTAGCTTTGGGCAGCAGGGAGTGTTTCATCACTCTTTTTACCTTTCATATCAAGCACTGGGTCAGTAAAAGTCCTGCCTACTACTCCTGGGTCATAAAAAAAAATAAGAAAGTTTTGAAGGAGAGCAAACCAGAAAGAAATGGTGCTTTTTTCATATTCATGCTAATCCTGCTTGAAACAATAGTACTGAACTTATTTATAATGTTATGGCTACATGCAGTCAGTACAAGGAAAGAGAATCCAGATTGCTGAAAGAAGATCAGTGATGCTTAAGCCTCAAGCTACCAAAATATGTTCAGGGGTTTGCCAGCCCAACAATGCACAAGTAGAGCCCAACATGTCCCAGCACACAAGTACTGCCACACATGTACATGTATTCATATGTACATGTCTGAAAAGAAATGCATTTTTCAAAATTTTGCAGGTATGTGTACATAGAAAAAGTTCAAAATAGGATTCTCTGGAATCCTGTTGTAGCCAAACACTAAATGGATTCCTGCTTGACAAGTTTTGGGGTTTTTTCAAGCTCATTTGCAAGACTATACAGTTTCAAATACAAGATTACAGATTTTCTGCCTCAGGATGGCAGTGGTTTCCAAAGATAATCTGTTGTAGAACATATCAGTCTTGAGCCCTAATGCAGTAAAAAGTTATTCTTTAATTTCCAAACCCCTAATTGCCTGGTATAGATCACATATAGAGCTGGGATCTACCCTGGTGACAGCTATTAATACAAGTACAGAGGATGAACAAGCAGGAGTATGAACTTTACACAGATTACAAAAAATTTTAAAAATTTATTGTTAGTGGTATGACTTTCAGAATATTTACTTCAGCAGACTGTAAGTGTGCACATGCACATAACTGCATAATCTTTTTTTGGGGGAAATTTTGACATCTCCTTTATTTCCCACCTTTCCCCAAATCGCCTCTTCCTTGGATTAATTCTTTCAGCCACAAAAGAGAAAAATTTGGCTCATTTCTTTAAAATACTGCAAGCACTCAGATGCAGTCAGAATGAAGCCATGATTATAGGCAGCTGGAGAAATGGAGATCCACATACCCTGACTGATACACCTTTGTAAGATCCTAAAGTCATGCAAGGCTGAAAATGTAAGCAGTGGAGCACTGTCAGGGAGAGTTGGTTCTGAAAGTGAGATTCCTGGAAATGCCAGTGTCAAGGTTTCTGAAATGGAACAGAAGGGTTTCAGCCTTTTGTTTCTGATGTAATTGTTTTGCAAGATCCATGAACAGTTATGCACAGATGTTTCTTATTAAATGCAGAGTGGCATTGTTCACTCATTATTCCAAGGCACCATTTGCTAAACCCCAGCTAATAAATTCAGATAGGGTAGGATTTATATCAGACAGTCTGTGTTGGCGGCAACATTCCTGGTTGTTGGCCTTTGTTTCTCTCATGTTTAACTCACTGAAGTTAGTTTGAATTCTTCTCATTATAGAGCCACAGTGCATATATGGAAACATGTCTAAAGCTGTGGTGCTGCACCAGGCTTTTCTAAAGTTAGTCCCAGATCTGTACCCTAATTTTGTAAACTGATTGAACTATTGTTTGTCAAAGCTGGAGGTAAAGCAGAAAGTTATCTACCTACTACGCAAATCTTACACAGGTGTGCTGAACTTCTCCTTTGCCATATGGGATCAAGGCATCTTGATATCTCTCATTTCCAAACTCCACTGACACTACAGGCAGTTTAGGCTCCTAACATTGGTCCTCCTGTATATAACAATCTGTTCTCTGCCTGTACCTCCCTCACACTGGTCACAGTTCTTGTAGGCTGCTGCCTGACTGCTCTCCCAGGCAGAACCCTCGTGAAGCTGCACCTACCTCCACCATGGATCTGTGCCACAGGGGTTTGCAGCCTTCCAGCCTGAGGTTTCCTGACATCACAACTGGTTAATTTTTCTAGGAAGAGCTAAAAGTGAAGTTCACATATTAGTAATGTCCAGTCTGAATCTGCTCTCACTTCAGTGTGTCTTTACCAGTAAATTGCTGAGCTTACCATGATGCAGAACAAGGCCCTTTAAGATCCCCTTACAAGTAAATTTGGCTTTTCTTTTGGGGAAACTGCCCCAGTCTCTAACTTTCATTTACATTAACGCAATTTTATTGTTAAGGGGGGAGAGAGGGGGAATTGAAAACTTAATAAACCATTGTTGCTACCATCACATGATGTAGCCTCAAGCAAAATGAAAAACTGCGGCTCAGAAAGGCAGGATGCAAAGTAAGAGACTGACTTTCCATATGGTTTTTGCAACTTAGCCACATGTAAACCAATATAAAAAAGGCTATTAAAATGCAGAGTTTGCCAGACCTAGAGCTGGAAGCAGCTCATGGTGAGTGAGTCATCTAAACAACTCAGTTTAACTATGCTCTCCAATTCTATCACTACTTTTTTAAAAAAATAAAGTCCTTCTCCAATCACAATAGCCACAGCCCTAGTTAATGCACCTTTCCTATCTTAGTACAGCACCTGAAACAAAACCCAACATTCGGGGAAGCACAGGGTGTGTTGCAGACAGGACCCCTGTGTGGCTGTTGCCATGTCCAGGATGTAGAAGGATAGAATCACTCTCTCAGGCAGATCAGAAGTTCAGCAAACTTGTGTGTGTGAGCCAGGCCTGCAAAGCTCCAAATCCTCTCATTAGTAGGACTTCTTTAACTTACTGGTTCATGTCCCTGATGCTGTAGCCAATTACTGGTTTAAGTGTAAAAGGCAAAATGGACCATCTGTGTCACAATACTCCATTGTTAGAACCCTTTCCCAGTCACCCTTAAGCCAGAAGAGGCCTGGGGGGTTTATTTAGTGCTACTGTAAAAAGAAGCACACACATAAACAATGCCTCTTCCCACTGATGGATCAGCCTAAGCAAAGGCAAACCCCCTCAAATCCTACACATGGACTGAGGCTGTAATGGCTGTTTAGTCAATCAAAACCAACAGCAAAGTTAGAAGTAACCTGCCAAGCCTTCCCACATACACATTTGGGTTTTAGCTGCAGCTTTAAACTGCGTGAGAGAAGGGGGGGAAAAGGTGCCCTTGGGCATCTTAAAAAGGGCCAAATCATGGATGCTTTACACTGTGATTCCTTGTTGATACTGAGCCTTGTGTTCTGACATTTTCCTCTCTCGTTCCCCCTACAGCACTTTTTACAATGGGTGGCAATGGTGATGGGCAGCCATGCAAATTTCCCTTCAAATTCCAAGGCCAGTCCTATGACCAGTGCACAACAGAAGGCAGAACAGATGGATACCGATGGTGTGGAACCACTGAAGACTACGACAGAGATAAGAAATATGGATTCTGTCCAGAGACTGGTACGAGGAATGTTGCTTGCATAACACAGTCTAATTGGTCATTGTTTTAACAAGTCTTCTTTGGCACACTTTCACCAGAGCACACACAAGTTGATGAGTTAGACACAATTTCAACAGAGGTGGCCAAGGATGTAACTGGAACAGGAGCAATCTGTATAAACAAGGTGGTCACAGCACAGGTTTGTCAGGAATACACAAATGGCATTGAACGTACATGGCTACCACTGCAGGATAATTACAAGCAGATTACGGTTTGTTAATGGCCCTGGAAGAGAAGTCTCATGTGACAGAAGAAAGTATGAATAATATTTTAGCTTAATACTCACCATTTACACTTGTAAAAAGAAATCCTGTTTAGTATGTTAAGCTTGTGTTAATAGATCTTTTCAGCAATTCAAAAGAACTAAGTGAAATGGTTTAGCCACAAAAATAGATTTCAGCTTTCTTCACAATTTTTTATACTTTTTAACTTGAGTTTTACTACATAAAGGAACAAAAATTAATTTAGAGCCCTGAATAGCTTGGCAGGTGTTCATTCTTAGGATTCATGCTACAGCTATAGGCATAGAGACTAAGTTAACCATGGCAGTTCTAAAATCTCTGGCTTTTAACAGAGCCAAGGGGAAACTACATTCAAACCTACATGCATCCTGCTTTTTGATTTTTGGGGGTCTTTTGAAAATGGCCCAACCATTAGCAATACAGCTTTGAGGTACTGGTATTTGGCTTTCTGTTACTTTTGATTACCAGGTGTAACCCTTCCATTTCACATTATAGATGTCAAAAAAAAAAAAAAAAAAAAAAAAGTTTTAAATTTATTTATTCCTTCTAACATGTTTAGAAAAAAAAAATAAAAAATATTTTTAAAAAAAAAAAAAAAAAAAAAAAAAGGTATCAAATTCATTATACCCTGCTACATGGTTAGGAAGAGAAAATTCTAAAGATCTTTCAACAGACAAAAGAACCAATATATCTAGAATCAATGTAGTCAAATCTTAGGTAACACAGTCACTATCAGTGGAACAAAGAAATACACTTAGTTTAAGCTTTCTTTCAGCATAAAATGCTATTAATAAATAGTAATGAATGAGAAATAAATACTAATAAATAATTAGGGACACAACCAGCTTTGCCTCTGTATTGCTCTCATGTACCTTCCCAGAAGACAGACCATAATTTGAAAGGAACTGTCATTGTCAGGTAGAAGTATAAATGAATTTAAATGACTTTTATATTATTTTCCTATTCTGTTCATGATACCTACTTTAAACTGTTATTTTAAATGCAGTTGCATTCTCTTCCCTCTAGAAATCCTTGTACCTGCACATACAAATGTTATTTCTTATATATTACTGCCATACACTACATAGATGAGAACACAGGGGAAAATTTTTCAAGTTTTTGCAGAACTACTGGTTAAAAAAAAAGTTTTCTACATATAATATATCCTTCTCTTTAGAAAATGTTTTAAATCATATAATTTTAAACTGTACCCTGCTGTCAGGGTATATAAAGCTTATTCTTGAGTGAGACACCTACCAGCCAGGTGGATATACATAGCTCTTTAACCTTTCTGACACTAACCATACCTTCCACCTAAATACTTTAAAACACTTTAAAATAACACCAGGAGTGAGCATTAAAAGATACTTGCTGGACAATCACCTTCCACAAAACACTGTTAAACTGCTGCTTTCCCAGAGCTGTGAACATGAGTCCAGGGCTCCTTCTCACCCCCACCTAAACTATTGGCAAGTTCATTGCAATGGCAATGTCTAGACTTCTTCCTTTTTAATTCTGTCAGAGTATTTTCAAATATTACTTTTAATCTTACTCTTCACATTCCTAGAAGCATTGCAGTGTTTCTGCTTCCTTTCTGGCTTTAGCGTGTAGTTTAGGAGAAGAAGCAAAAGGGATCCCCTTCTCACTGTGTTTTCCTGTCATTTTCCACAGCTATGTCAACAGTTGGTGGAAATTCCGAGGGAGCTCCTTGTGTATTCCCCTTCATCTTCCTCGGGAATAAATACGAGTCGTGCACAAGTGCAGGGCGCAACGATGGCAAGCTCTGGTGTGCCTCCACCAGCAGCTACGACGACGACCGCAAGTGGGGCTTTTGTCCAGATCAAGGTAACACCCCTTGTCAGGGCAACGCAAGGGTGACTGGGCAGTGCCCACACCGATGGCATCACATGTGCAGTGATTTCATTCTCATCATCCCTGCTGGTTACAGCACTTCTCCCCAGCCTGAAATCTGAGCAAAGTCCCTACACTGAAATGTGAGACTACAGCTAGAGTCACTCCCAGAGCTCATCTGTCTGAAATATTCAGATTTCCTAAAGTTATAATGATGCACGATCCTTTTAAAATACAAAACCATGAAATAAATTAATAAATAAATAGATGTTTTTCTTCCCACCAGTGTTTCTTTCCAAGACTAAAAGCCACAAGTACTATGGGATTTCACTAGTATGCAGTAAATTGTACACTGATACAAATTAGGAACAAACACTAAATGTAAAAAATTAATACATTTGTGACTGATATTGCAAAGGATGAAAAACATGTTTAAAAAATGAGTGAGACAATATAAAGTCTATGTGGTGAATATCACAATTTAAAATTATTTTGGTTAATATTTGTCCATCTTTTAACATGGGCAAAAGGCTTTTTATGTATTTACAAATAAATGCTATATTTGGGCGGGGGGGGAAGGGGGGTGTATTTTAGGAAGAAAAAAACCTGCCAAATTTCAGGGACTGTTTGGGCATAATTGATGATATGTTATCCTATGATAAAAGGTTATTTTTAACCTAACAATATTTGGTACACCAGTACCAATTCAGAGTCTGTTCTCAGAGACACAGATTTACAGACCTGTTTATCACTTACAAGCCTTTTTGTGGTGAAAAGGAAGATTTGATATCTAGATTGCAAGTTTAATTCTGTACCTAAAAGGGATGTCCAATGTTATTTGCTACACTTCCTTTTCTCACACAAGTATTAACACTTGGTCAGAGTCACTTGCATGGGAGACAGCAGCAAAAATCACCTACAAAAGAGGGTTTTAGAATCTCTCCAGTGAAATGTCATTACTGGCAAATAGGTGTGATGTTCACCATTGGAGGCGTTAAATATTAATCATTATTATTTATTGTGAATAGCCTGTGTGGTACAATTCTATTTAAATGCAAGCAGCTAACACTGTCTTACTGTGCTATTTAGGGTACAGTCTCTTCCTGGTTGCTGCCCATGAATTTGGTCATGCTATGGGATTAGAGCACTCTGAGGACCCCGGAGCTCTCATGGCCCCTATCTACACCTACACCAAGAACTTTCGGCTTTCTCAGGATGATATTAAAGGGATCCAGGAGCTATACGGTAAAGTCCTCCCCCATCAGCAGAACTCATCAGGAAAGCAAGCAACACAGGTTGAAATCTGGGACTCAGAATTTGCAGTAAATTACGAACTGCACAATCCCACCAATGCCAGAAACATCCTCTGCTCCTTTCTCCCTGCTTTCTTCATATTACCAGGCCTTCTACTTCAATTAAATATCACAACTTAAGGATGAGGGGTCACTAAAGTTACTGAATGAAAAGGAGCATCAAAGCACCCCATAAGCACACCTTTAGGTGAAAATTTCTAGTGCTTTTACGGGACAATGAAATGCCATGTTTGTCTCTAGTTTGAAATACCTGATTGCATGGGTTTGGATGTTATTTTCTACAACACTCTGAGCTTCCCAGATTGTGACCCTTGGCAAAAGGGGAAGGACATTGTTTCCTGTGTCCCAGCTTGGAAACAGTTCACATTGCCTTCCCACAGTTCAGGCTGTACCACCACAATAACATTTGCAGAAAGTGTGGGAGCTGAAACTTCAATGTAAATGTATTTGGCAGTCTCCTAGAGAAAAAGTCGATTTAAGTATTTTTATGTAGTTACATCTTTAACATTTGTTATTTTCTCCACAGACAGTCTTAGTAAAATGCATACGTAGTATCATGATTAAAATTCCTTTCATGCACACATTTTCTACCTTGCAGAGGCACAGGTATACTACAGTCAATTAAGTAGACATTCCCATATTCCATTTCTCTTTCTGTGCTTTTCATTTTTCTACTGAGAGATCTTTTTAACTCTGACTATATTCTACAGTTTTCCACACCTTAGAAATTTTAATAAGAATATATCAAAATTATTATCACATGAGACAAAAATCTGATTTGAATCTTCATTATTCCTTGTTCTGCTTTAATTAAGAATGGGAATTGAGACATGGTCAAGGTTTGTAAGTGAGTTTTCTGAGCTCATACTGTGTATCTTTGATAAGAGCTCAGAACTTAACCCAATTTTCTTAAAGCATGCTTCAAGATCTGAGACAAAACTATCTTTCTTCCTTTTTAACTGATATAACCCTTTACAAACTGTTTTCTATGTAAAACAAGTATTCAAAAAAACCTTGTTTTCTACCATTATTATTATCATCACAAATTGAGCTACACTCCATTTTTTTTTCTCATACAGTAAATTAACCCAATGTCTGAGAAAAAAATAGCAAATGCCTCAAGACAAGCAGCAGCGAAATAATAAAACCAAATAAAATAAACCAGATGGCAAAGTGCATGTTCTGAAAAGCACAATTTGATTCTTGGTGAGGGCAGAAAGATCATACAAATGGCTCAAAATGCATCTTTGTAACTTGCCAGATATTGGCACTTCTTTAAAAAAGAGAAATCCACTTTGACATCTTTCTCAGCAGAGCTGCAGATAATTCTGAGTACAAGGACTTTGAAATTTATTTAACTTCTTTTTAGAAGCCAGCAAAATAAGAATTAGGATGTTCACTTCTGAACCCAGTACAGTCACTTCTAATTATCTCTCAGGTTAAACAGGCAGCTCAGCCCAGACAGACACACACAGGCACCATGTCTCCAATGAGGCCACACAGAGGATCAAGGCAGGACTGGAAGTCAAGGCTTCCTCAGCTGTGCTCAACCATCCTCCTTCTGAAGCAATTTTATTATCAGTTTTTCCTACTTCAAGAACTCACTCCAAATGATTACCCTTTTAGAACCCATGGCAGCTCATGTTCTCCACGTAACCTGTGCAGTATTTCATTTCAGTGTAACAGAATATCTCTGTTCACCATCACAGAGGTGTCACCCGATGTCGAACCTGGACCAGGGCCAGGACCAGGCCCACGTCCGACCCTTGGACCTGTCACTCCAGAGCTCTGCAAGCATGAGATTGTATTTGATGGAGTCGCACAAATTAGAGGAGAAACGTTTTTCTTCAAAGATAGGTAAGTGAGACAAATTGCTTACTAAGAGAGCCTGAAGTGAAGGAATCTGCGAGACATATTCACCAAAATCTAGAAATTTATCATCAGGCACAACATCCAGCCTTTGTTTTGTGTGCTCAGAAATGGCAAAGTGCCCTAATCAACTCCTCAGGGAAATAGTTTAATTCAGGTTGAGTCCAAAGTCATTAAATAACAGCACTATGTGACTCATGGCTGCTGTAATAACACATCAAGGGCACTGGTGATTGGGATAGGTTACATGTGTGCAAAGCCTCTAAGACAGAAGGCACCAAAGGCATTTTTTGTGCAAAAGCAGAGACATTCCTATTAAAATGAGGTGGCTGCACCGCTGCAGCTCCCACTGCCTTTGCCAGGGCCTGTATTACCCAGCCACTCAGCAATGAAGAGCTTCTCCTATGGACTATGGGACTTGGCAGCACCATTGTGAGAGACACTAAAGCTCCTTTTTTCCCTGTCATAAATCAATGCCAAATTTGGAATCATTTATCCTCAGTTACCCTGAACATTTTCCCAACACCACTGAAGATATGGGTCCACACACATTCAATGAGTGTGCCTAAATCAAACACTGTCTCCTATCATATAAAAACATATACAAGAATCTGAAGCTAAGGGAAGTATTGCAACTCAGCTGTTCATTGCTCCTTGCCAGTTGTCAGTAGAAATTTAAAAGGAAACAGGAACCAACATACAAGTTCCCCTCACAAAATAGCAATTGAAAAATTATTAGTATCTCCTGGTGATATACCTGAGTCCAGACATCTACTCCAGCTTCAAATTTTCAGCTAGATATATGAAGTTTTATTAATATGCTGCATGGTTTAACTCTACTCACCAGCTTTTAGTAACAAAAAAACATAGGTGATTTTAAAGGGTAAATACAATAATTTCTTCAGTGCATTTCCTTCTAGATCCAATCTATATGATACCCAGAATAATGGTTCTTTAGGTTTGAAGTTGGACTTAATCTTTATCACAGGCTTTGTGTTTTAGCAATGCAGAAATGGAATTTAAACCTTCTGATTGTAAGAACATATTATTCCCTATTTATATTACAGCTGCTTGTGGCAAAAAGGGTTCATTTCATCTGGTCTGTGGGGATACCTCTGCCACCTTTTGTACTCTTCTTCTTGGCCCTGTCAGCAGCAGGCTAAGATTCCAGTGATCCCTACTGGCAAGGAACAGTCATTCCTTGGCCACCAAACAGCCCCACAGTAACAAGAGATCAGCCTCACAAAGCCACACAGGGCTGGCCCCATGAACCCAGAACAAGTTTGTCAAAACCAGTGCCCAGTTTTGCTAACTTAGTCATCAGAGAGCTGAAGTAGTCACCTGAGCTCAGCACCTTCAGAGGAAAAACATTCTCAGAGCAGTAAAACCCCTACCAAGTTCCACACTATTCCCAACTACTGCTCCTCTTCTGCTCACTTGTGGGCCTTGGTTTTCAGCCAGATCTCCACCTTGCTTCTGCTCTTCTAAACTAGTAGTCACACAAAGTAACAAGTAAAATCTACTCCTAAACCAGCAGAGTGATCCAGTATTCTGTATAATCCAAACAAAATAGAAGTATTTTGCATTTAGATACAGTTGGACTAAGAACTATGCAAATACCAAAACAATCTGTTCAGACTGGCTCAGCCTTTATCTAGCATGCAGCAAAAGCAGACAACTGTTGAATTGTTTTGCTCTGGAATGGCTTTGCCTGTCAGTCTTGCAGCTTTCCAAGTATCAAGCAAACAGCATTGTGACTCACTTTTGGCATTCAAGAAACCACTGTCTATCATGTGTCGTGTGACTTTTATGATTCATGAAAATGACCATAGAATCCAACTGTCACATGGCACAGGCAAAGAGTAAACAGCAAAAAGGAGGTCAGATATGATTACTTCTTTAAAAAAAAAAAAAAGTATTTTTCCTCCCCCCTCAAATCAAGGAAAGGAAATTACTGGGAAAAGGGAATTACTGAAGGTGCTGTTAGCCATAGAGAATAGTTGAGCTTTTCCACTGGGCACAGAATGCCCAAGAACAGCATTTCCATAGATGGTTTTGTTCTGAGAGTGAAGAAAAGTTCACACTTTGAAATTTATCAGGACACTAAAAAAGACCCACTGATTTGGGTCCTTTTGATAACTGCATATAATAATCATCATCATCATGGCAAATATTGATTATGTTAAAAGATGATGTAAAATACTTACTGTAACTAAATTATTAAAACCCTCTAGAAATGTAATATTAAGATTTAATAGGGATGAGTTAAAACATTTTATTGTGTTCAAACTGAAATTAGAAAGCCAAATAATTAATTTCACCATTTCCTCAGTAAGATGTGTAGAAATAAAAATACCTTCTACCCAATTCAAAAACAAAATAAAATTCAGCTTTGAAAAAGTTTCCCTTTCCAAAAGAAAACCTCACCAATTTAACAAGTCCCTTGAAATGTGTGGTTTATTAAAAACCTGGTGTTAAGTCTCTGTTGGCCCTGGATAGTTTGAAATTCATGCAGATAGCAATTACTGGAGCTGATTCAGCCATAAATCAGGTTCAAACTTGACTGAGAATTCTGTAACTCGGGTTTTTAAAGGAACTACTTTTATGAATGCAGTGTTATAAGGACTTTCTATATGAATTTCCATTCCATATCATATTGGATCTGCTTTTCTGTCTAAAAAGAGATGGATGAAACAAATGGTATTACCTATTACAGGATTTCATATGTATTTTAACACTTTCAAGAGCAGTAATTAGTCAAGTGGCTTATTCTTTGCCTCTTTTTTGTAAATGAAAATTATGAGTCATGCTCAGAGATATTTTTGTACATGTTATATATATATACATCTATGTATCCACAACAAGGATACGATAATATATTATTATCTTCGTTATTGATAAAAATACAGCAATTTGTTAAATTAATTTAGGACTGCTCCTCCAAATTTTAGGCAAAACAAAAATGCAGTTTAAGATCCTGGGCTTCTCAAAGGTATAAGTGTTATAGGCAGGAATGGATAATGACAATTTATACTCTGCAAAAAATAAAATGCCAGTAGCACCTTGAGCTTCAGAAACATATTAATGGTAAAAGCAGTTTGACCTCAGAATTTAATGACTCTAGCTTGGTGCAAGAGCAATTCCACCAGCCTGCTGATTTTTCATTTTATGACCATATTAAAACTTTTGTTCTGTTGGGGAAAAAAGTTCTTCATTCTATGGAGGAGGAAATAGCAGTGCTATTTTTAATACCAAAAGCCCTCAGCACAAAGCTCTGCCATTTAAAGATAATTAGAGCTTTTTAAGGCTTAAATCAAATGATCATCCTACTTATACATAAAATAGCCAATAAATTACCCTTTGCATTTCTCTAATGAACGTTTTTAGTGCTAGCAGTTTCTTTTACAGCCAAACTCACTTCCAAGCACTGTGATGTACTGCTATTAAATTTGAACTTTAAGTCACTACAATAGTAATTGCAAGAGCAGTTCATGGAATACAAAACTCTGCTTGTGTCAAATGCTCATCCATCTGCTCCATACACAGCAGCAGGAGGGCTCTAACAGTTTAAATGCTGTGTAAATGAGTTTATTTGTATACTCAAAGCACAGGATAAATTTTTCCCTGATGCAAAAAGCAACAGGAAGCAATCAGTGCAACAATTTCACCAGCAGTCCAGCATGCAGCTTATGGTGCAGCTCCTCTAGCAACATGCCTCTAAATAAATGAGTTTGCTTTTCAGTCAGTGAAGAGAAGAGTTCCAAGTGTGTGTTGCTGCTAATTTGTGTGTGCACGTGTGTGTGTGCGTGCTCATACGGCCTGTGCCAAAAGTGATGAGAAACAGATGTGCTGCTGAATTAGTTCATTGTAGATCTTGTACAATTTTCTGTTCTGCTCAGATTCATGTGGAGGACTGTAAACCCCCGAGGAAAACCCACAGGTCCTCTTCTTGTTGCTACATTCTGGCCTGATCTGCCAGAGAAAATTGATGCTGTCTATGAGGCCCCTCAGGACGAGAAGGCTGTATTTTTTTCAGGTATTGGTTTTAAAGGCTATATTTTTTTTACAGGTATGGGTTTTAAGTTTCAAAGTGTAAGTATCCATTTGCATAATGTTGCATTCAAGCTCACTTTCCTCTGAGTTGTACCTGGGACAGGGAACAGCCTAAGAGCCAGCAGAGCCAACAGGTAGGGTGAGACATCTCCCTCTTCCCATGCTCAGGATTTTAGGACAAAGGCTGGATCTGAAAGACTCTAAACAGCATTCAGCCTCCAGTACAACAAAAGGAGAGCTGTAACCACCTAGAAAGAGACACTCAACAATAAGCAAAGTCAAACAAGAATCGTTATTTAAAATGCAATGCAACAACAGTGGGAGCTCTCTTTCCTCAGTCGCTGCTCTGTTTTTCTTCTATTTCTTTCCATCTTAAGCTATTATCTCAGCACATGTTGCTTGAGAGGACTACTTTTTTCTTTTTCCTCATGCCTTTCCTTGTCTCCTTCTCTTTTGCCAAAGACTGACTTCCACTTTGGCTTCCAAGCATCTTCCTTGGTGGCTCATCAGGCAGAGGATACAGGCAGCCATGCAAGCTGCCTCCATGGGAGAGGAGGAGGACAGGAAGCTCTGCTCTGTCTGTCACACATATGGTTCAGCTGTAGTGGCCAAATGAGCAGAGCTGTGAGACTGTTTTCAACATGAAGAACTGAGCCAGCAAAAATGAGGCTCCAATATCTACTAAAAACATGACTAAACATCTCCAGTCATGTAAAAACCATATGGCAAAAGCTGCTGTACATTTCTATACAGGAGAGAAAAAAGTAATGATAATCTATTCCACATGGCTCAGAGGCCATTTGCTTTAGTTTACATCGAGGGGGGGAAAAAACTTAAAGAATTCAGGCAAACCAAAACACTTCAAATATTGCATATATTATATATAATTCTATCACATCTAAACCTCTCCCTTTCTTTAAAAATTCCAGGAAAATGCAGCTAACCTGCTTTTTAAAAAAATAAATAAGAACTATCAAAAAACAAAGATTGGTTTGAAAATAACACAACTGTCTTAAAATACTTACTAGTTAGTCCCACACTTTACTCCTGAATGGTGAATCAATAACTTCCAAGAATCTCAAATGCTGCACTTTATACTTTTCTAACATTAATACTTTACTTACTTTCTTTCCCACTAGCATAGAATCAAAGAAATGTCCTTTCATGAACAAATCTTTCCATGGCTTTCAGTGAATCCAGTGAGGGTATTTACTAAGCAAATTACGATTCCATGTAAAGAGCACAGAGCCACTACTACATAGTCCACTAGTACATATCTGGGGAGACACTAGAAAATGTTGTGTGACAAAGGACAACAGGAATTCTGAGCAAAAACTTCCTATTAATCACTCAATAAAATTGGTCAAGAAAACAAATAAAGGGCGAACATGAGCTTCTGCATTTTAATATCAGGTGCCCCTGCCCAGTTTCAGACAATTTTCATCATACAAAAAATTTCCTGTATAAACTACTTGTTTTAGCATAACCCAAATTTACCCACAACAGTGTCTGCCTCAAAGTAAGTCAGCTAAGAAGGTAGGAAGCAAGAGAAAAGAGATGATCTCTTTTTTTGAGGCAAGGAGCACTTCAATAGCAAAAGCAGTGGTAATCACAGTCCACTTGCATTGTAATCTAGTGCTTCACAGATGGCAAAATACTAGAAAGACCAGTGGTACAGTTAGTGCAATAAAAAGTCACATGGCAAAGCAAAAAATAAGAAATACCCTTTTGTTAGGGATTATTAAACAGTGTTTGTTTGCTTTGTTTTCTCCCCTACTTAGGAAATGAGTACTGGGTTTATTCAGCCAGCAACTTGGACAGAGGCTATCCAAAGAAACTCACCAGCCTGGGACTGCCCCCTGATGTGCAGCGTGTCGATGCAGCTTTTAACTGGGGCAGAAACAAGAGGACATACATTTTTGCTGGAGACAGATACTGGAAGTAAGATGCACTAAGTGGCGGTGGGATGCCGTTAGCCGAGCTGTCTCTAGGGCTGAAAGCATGCTGAGCTTCAGGAGGCAGGGACCAAACACAGGGGGTCATCCTCCGGGAATGTAAAACAAGGGCTGCCAGGACAGTGCTGACAGCAGCAGGAAACTAGCACGTATCTCAGAAAACAGCCTCAAAAACAGCAATGGAAGAGGTCTGGGAGTGTGTGTCAGGCTGGCCACCACTAACAACTCATCCCTCTGCCCCCATGTACCAGCACCTGCCCCACATCAGTCCCTGGCTTTTAAGAGGGGCAAGTTGTCCATACTGTCAGCTCACAAATACTGAGGGAAAACTCTGCAAGGAATTCCTTATAAATGCACTGATCTCCAATCACTTGAATCCAAAGACTGACCAGATTGCCTAAGAAATTCTTTCACTAAGCCATCAGGTTTAGAGGCACTGGCTTTAAAGGAAAGAGCAGTGTGACTACCAAAGCATGCTGGGGATGACTGTAAATCCTTTCAGCAGCTGATCTACCATCAGTTACACCTTTGCTCTACTAATACAGTTGGCACTGAGGAAATCTGAACAAACCACAAGTTTATCTGTAAGTACTTTGAGAAAAATCTTAGCTTCAATTCATTTTGACAGTCTCTCAATTCTTCTCATGTTTACAGTGAAACCCAGGTGACCTGCTACCATGCTCTTATCTTCCTAGATTAAGTATGCCCTTAAAATGTCTCAAGGCTATTACTGTGGTAGAAATAAATATCCCACATTACACCTGAAGAGTATACTAATTGTATAGTTGTATTTAATAGAATTTCATTATCATAATTGCCAGGAAGATCTGGCACAAAAGACCATCTTAAAAAGCAGAGGAGGAACTTTGTGAGTTACCTCTGTGCTATCAAAAGGGCATCAGAACAAAGCAAAGGCACTGACTCCTGCAGTCACTGTCAGAGGCCTGTTCCAGGAACAGGACTTTCCTTCAGGAATGCAGACATTACACAACAGGCTGAAAGTGGACCCATTCATTAACTGACAATTTAGAGGAAAGTTAAACATCAGAAATAACCACCAGAAATCTAAAAGATTCTCCAACCTGTAAGGGTTCCTTCTGAGAGATGTTCTATATAAGATATCAAAAGAGGTCTCAGAATAATTGAGTCCATTTTATGTGAACATTAATTTCATGTTATAATTAAACTGAATTACTTACTTTATTATATCCTAACGACTGTGGATTCCTGTAAGTAAATAAAATACCCTTTCACAATTGCCACTTGATCATAACTTTCAATTACTTTAAGGACAGTAATCTTCTCAATTATCTAAAGAAAAAAAGAACTAAAAAGCTAAAGAATGATATTCATTCTTTAATGTCTTATTGTGAAGACCATTTAAACATTTACAAGTAGTAGTTCTAATACAGCCATCTGCAACACTTCAGACTCCTACTAAAACCTACAGGCTATGAGTTAAAAAGCTGCTGGTCTCCTCTGCACCGGCTATTGTTTTGATTAACTGTTCTGCAGGGCCTCCAAGTAATTCATCACTCTAATCACAGACAGTATTTCCATCGAAGTACCTTATCAAGTGCAGTCACTGCAGAATGCATAATTTATTGTTAAGGAAACAAAATAGGATTAAGTGATTTCTATCTGTGTAAAGAAGAAAGCAAGCAGTTGACAAATATTTCAGAAAGAAAAAAATGCAACTCCATCGAACAGACTCTATAACCCTTAAGTATGTGGCTGTTACATTTTATACAAGGACTCTGTCAATGGAATCAAAGTAGTTACATACCATAGTCCTTCCTATGCCATTATCACACTTACTTTAAATGCATTTTTTGGAAGCCTTCTCTCTCCTTCATTCCAGCCACAAGCTATTTTAGTGTTATTATAACAAGACTGTTGAGCATAGCAAAGTTTTGTGAGGGAGGGGAAAAGGAGCTGGCTCAGATTCCAGAGCTGAAGTTTTAAAGCTACCCAGCAAGGTACTAGATTTTCTTTAAATAGCCCAGAAAAAAAAATAGTAAGGAATTTAAATGAATCATTTAAATTGCTTTTGACCAACCTACTGCTAGTTAGTACTGGTGTAACTTTGGGTATAATCCAAGTAGTTCCATAGAGCAATGAGGGAAGGCAACCTGAGATCCCTCTGGACATGGACAAATAGAAAATGGGAACATAATTGCTTTTCTCCCTCCAGTACTAATCAAAGACAACCTCTCTGAAGTCTCCTGCTCCTGAAGAGGTGCTTGAGCACCTGAAGGGTCATTGGTTCAAACTATATCCCATGTCACTGCTGCTCAGTACGCCTCCACTCCTCCCGCTCAGCACCGATTCCCATCCAAATTACATTTCTGGAAAGAATTTTCCTTAGAAATTGTATTTTCAATTCAGCAATAATTGCATTTTCAAAGGAAAGGTGTAAAATTTCACAAGATTTAAAAGGAATCAGGAATAATTATAATGAAATAGAAACCATGTTACGATCTCAGTTATATTTCTGTTTGTTTTATGTAGTCACATTTGCTGAGGACTCTCTGAAAAATTATATTACAATTTAAGATTAAATGCAGATTTGTAATGTAGAGATATAATTTCCTTCAGGTACAATGAAGAAAAGAAGAAAATGGAGCTTGCCTCCCCTAAATTCATTGCTGACTCTTGGAATGGTGTTCCAGATAACCTCGATGCTGTCCTGGGCCTTGGGGACAGTGGTAAGCTGTAATTCTCATTTAAGTCACTAACAAGTTCTCTTATTTGTTTGCTGCAAAACTTGTTGGAGACTAGTTTCTTGTGGTCCATGAGTAGGAGCCAAATGGAGCCACCCAATGCCTGATGCACAGGCATCAGGATGTCCTAACCCCAGGATGCATGACTGAGCCAGTCCTTGTGACTTGGACATTTCCCAGCTCCTTGATCCTCCCCAGGTTCCTCCACACCAGCAC
The DNA here is from genome assembly GCF_017639235.1 of Corvus kubaryi. Taxonomy (NCBI): domain Eukaryota; kingdom Metazoa; phylum Chordata; class Aves; order Passeriformes; family Corvidae; genus Corvus; species Corvus kubaryi. Next base: position 8,474,657 of record NW_024581093.1, on the reverse strand, counting down.
ACAGTCCCAGCACCATTTCAGCACCATCCTGCTCTAGCACAACCAGAACTCAAGTATGACAATCTCCCTGATCACAGGCATGAATGGGTTTTATGTCACAGTTTTTCTTAACTTCCTATCAACTCCAGCTGAGATCCTGGCCCATGGTTTTAACGGGCCTTAAATTTTGCACAGATATGCACTAAAGTCTGAAAGCAGCACTGGTGTCACATGAGTCTTGACTCAGTCACGTTTTCAACATCTATTTTGCCAGCAAACATTTCATCCCAGAAAATTCTGGCTCACAAACTAGTAATCTTATTAAGGCTCAATTTAACAAGAGCCCTCTTCTACAGGATGGGAATTTTAATGTCTTTTAAAATACATCTTTTTAATAATACAAATACACATTAATATTTTGGGAAAATAAGTCTTCCGGTTCATTAAGCTTCATGAAATCACAAAGACAAAAAAATCTTTGATCAAGAATTATGTGCTCCATAATCTGAGCGTGCTTTTTTAATTTATTTTAACAGGATATACCTACTTTTTCAAAGATCAGTACTATCTACAAATGGAAGACAAGAGTTTGAAGATTGTTAAAATTGGCAAGATAAGTTCTGACTGGTTGGGTTGCTGAACTATATGAGATATTAATAACCAAATATTTACTTTTTTGTTATATGCCTTATCTGTAATTAGAAATAGATCTGAATGCTAATTACTGGACCAGTCTGGTACTGGCACCAAAACACTAAGTACCAGTACTGTACACATCAGATAATTTAAGAGTGTTTGCCTCCTCAGTATACAAAAGATGTTTACGTATATATTCTGGTACAATTTTCCCGTTGTCATGCTAGTCAGAGTAGTGCTATGAACAGAACAGCCATCATTCTTTATTCCCTTGGTGCTTAAACAAAGCAATGGAACCTTTGGAGACTGGATCATGCCCCTCTGTTATTCACATACCAGATAGGCTCAAGTGAGATGTACCAGCAGTGCACTTTGATTTTTATTTTTTTTAAATACAACTCTGTTATAAATGGATGGTTTGTCTTGATGTTTTTTACCCTCTTATGAGTTTGAACATTACTTCCATTTATTTACATATTAATACAGAAAGACTGTCAAAGGCACAGGTTGCCTCAGGATCTGCTTTGTGTTGATGCATGATAGAATCATGGCAAAAAACTGTGTTAAAGTATTGTTTTAAAGTACTTTTTATTTTAATACATTAGTTAAATTTAGCAATTTGCTTCATGCACTTTGTTACTACTATATAACTTGTTTATATGGATGGAAACTACTCCGATTTTTGAAGACAATGCGTTATACATAGAAGTCAAGTATTGTTTAACATGGGGGTTTTTTCTGTTCTTTATAATATTGGGGGGTTTGTTCAATTAGGCTTTTTGCTTATGCATTGGGCAACAGAAAATGTTCTTTTCACAATCTGATAGAATGTTTCTCATTAAAAAATAAACCAGAAAAGAATGTTCCACACATGAAGTGCCAACAATACCAATAAAATCAAATTACACTGTCAACACTACTCATGGCCAGGCTTCCTTGTATCACTTGAAATTATAAATTCAGTAGTATGTTTCAGTGCAGTACCTGTCAAAGGCAAAAACATTACCCCAGTATATAAGTGCATAGGGGGTTTATTTAGAAACCTAGGTTATTTTCTCTGTTGGTTCTAAGGTGCAACTGCAGCAATTTAATTGAAGAGATGATACAGCTCCACGTCTGTGCAAAGCCCACTACTCTCCCTGAACAGTTTACACTCCTGTTTGTCATCCACACTCTTTATCACAGGCTGCCTCACCACAGCCCAGGCAGGAAGGGAGGATGTAAGTATCCTATGAGGATGTAAGCTTGAGAAACAGAGATGCAAACCCTTATCCTGCCCATAAGATCAGACACCATCTGGCCAAGGCTCTTATCCAGCTCCATGCACATGAAACACTTCAAAATCCTCTATGGACTGCATGAGGCAAGGTTCTTCTGAAAAACATCTCTCACTTTGAGTCCATGATTCACAGAACTGACCAGTAACTACCTGAGCCCATGATCCATTGGTTTCTTCTCAAGTCCTCTACAACTTCATGTTTGTTTCCACTCAGCACTTTCCTGTTCTAAGCAGAGGTTTTCTTACTGTGATATTCTGAAAATATACTTCTTCTAAAATGGCTGCATTTGCCAAATCACCTTTCAATTGCAACCATCCAGATATAACTCCACTTTAGGAAGCTGTCAATTACTACAGACAATCCTCACCTAGATAGGCCAGCACTATTTTTACTTATGCCAAAAGAAAAGATGGCTTATCTCCTCCTCAGAATACTCATTCTCTTTAGAAATCATTAATCGCCCTCACAATTAGTCTTGCACCAGACACAACAAAATAAAGCACAAAACAAAGTAGCTGTAATTGCAAAATGTTAGTATTGCAGTTTTTACAAACACCTGGCAACCTTCCCACCATAGCAGGATCCATTTCAGGGATGTATGACCTGTCCTGATCATAAACATCTTCCTGCACTAGTGCTAAAAATATTCTCTAGCTTTAATGACTGCCAGGCATTCATTTTGAGCACTACAATAATTTAAGCTCTGTTTTAAGAATCCCCAATAACCATCCCCTGAAGATTTTTATGTTCTTATGTCAGTACTTCCCCAGCATGCCTACCCTAGCATCTGTATTTAATATGGAAAGGGTTTGAAACATAGATATAGTAGAACATTTGCAATGGGCCTTACAGCTCTGAACTTGCTAAATCACATTTCTACTGATTACTGAAATAGTTTCCTTTTCCTCTACAACTTACGCATGTTTTGCAACATTGGCAAATCTACCATCTTACGTTCTGTAGTAATAACACCATAATCCTACAAAACTCTGCACATCTGGTGGGTTTAAGGAGCTCTGCTCAGCTTCTCCTTTTGTTCTTGCCTATGTAAACCCATTCTCCAATGACTAAATCACTGGCAGAAAACCAGAAATAAATTTTCTATCCTTAAACCAATGCTCACTTCTTTCAGTTCAGTTTCAGACTGGCGACTTTAAGATTAACACGGGTCATTTATAAACACATCTGTTTCTGTTCATCAACTGTAACATTTGCCAGGTTATCACTTACGTATGTCAGACAAGCTGGAACAGTACACTGACCTTCTCATTAGCCTTTCACATCTGACCTGGGAAACACTAAGTTACAAAATGTGTCCTGAAAATGTCTTTGGGTCTAATTCCACTTATTGAGAGCCACTTCTAAAACCTCCCTCTTCTTTCCTGTTTGTAATGAGTTAACCATGAGATGGAAAGTCCTGCAGCTCAGCATATACCTGGCCATGTCCCATGCAAATCTGTCCCACTCACTTGCTTCCCTGTTTAACTCTAGATCTGTCCCAACACTATGGACTTTTTTGATGATCCCTAGACCCTTGGCTGAACTGGATTACCCTTCCTAGGCCTCTCTTTTCACCTCTCTTGGGCACTTTGAGACTGTGCCCTTGTCAAAAAGGACACCACCCTTGCCTTTCCTGCCCTCAACACATTTCTCCCAAGACATTTTCAGAACAGAACCAAAAGTCTTTACCTACCTTCTTTAAAGAGGAAAAAACAAAGGGGAAAAGCATAAGAGTTTATCTCAAAGCCATACAAACCCCAGTACAAATCAAACCTTTATTGAGCTTGTTTTACTTCTTTACTTTTATTAAACTGAAATCTGGTTCACATAGGACTTTTTGGTGTCAGGGTAGAGTTGCACACATGCTGCACTGGAGCTTGTTGCAACATGGAGACAGTTCAGACACTCTTGCTCCTTGAGTTGAAGGAAATCTTCTACCAGTTATGAGCAGGATGGGCTGCAGGCCCCCAGCAGGGCAGCTCCAGTCCAGTAGAGCAAAGGGCAGTGGTTTAGCAACTGCTCCATCACAATACAGAAAAAGCAGCCAAGGCTATAATGAAATGCCACAGCTTAACCACTCAATAGACAGAGCAGCCTGAACTGTGAATCATGCTCAACAGTTTGTGTTTCACTAACACTTCGTATTTGCTAAAAGTACATTTTCTTCCTGCTACTCTGTCTTGATTTTACAAAGCAGCAGTTACTCATAAACTTATGCAATTGATTGTAACTGTGCTGTTCTTAAAATCGGGAAGAAGTAGGTCCTTTGGGTCCATTTTGGACAAATTATTCACAAACTTGTACATGCATGTTTTTAGCAGCAAAGACTAAGTGAATGAACATACTTCTGCTTTGGGGAGAGCTGAAGTCAGCAAACAAGCAGGCATTGGGCTCTGTGGAATCACAGAGATCGATACGTGCAAGGGGAAACACTTGTTACAGACTGGTTATGTAAAACACTCAAGTATTAAGGTATTTCCAGGTAGGGAACTGTAGTAAGAACAAAAACAAAATCAGAAAAAACCCTCAAAACAACAACAAAGCCAACAACTATGTCTTCAGAACAAGATTCCTTACCTTTTCAGAGAATATCCTTCATCAGACATGTTATTTCTGGTGTTTTTTGGGAAAACAAATTCCCGGTCTGGACCAAGTGGGAATGGATTAAGTGAACCAATAGTCTCTTCTAGGCTTGAACTGCCTTAGGCCATGAAATTATTTTATATAATTTAAGAAGTATATATAACAGCTTTTTTCTAAATTACATATTAAATATATGCCTGTATGTGTACATGCATATGCACACACACAAAAATAGCTCAAGGCTATATTAGAATATCTTATTTAATATAGATGTCAGAATAGAATATTTGGGCTTTAAGGGACCTATGACAATCATCTAGTCCAAGTGTCTGAAGACTAATTGGCCTAAACCTGCTTAGCACATAACACCATTTGTTTCCTTCTCCAGAAAAGATATCACAGTCTGAGCAAAGAAAAACACAGTGAGATAAAATACAAATGTTCAAGCCTGCAGTGGTGTTCTTCCCTGGTAGCACTACTGGAGATAACAGCCAAGAAATCCAAGATTATCAGTAGTTCATTTGTTTTATTGCTCAAGCACTTTCTCCAGAGCTGCAATAGCTTCATGAGGCCACACCAGCACTTGCAGGTTGGTCAGCCTAACCAACACTGGGAAAGCTGTATCCACACTGCCTGCTTATGTTATCGCTGGATCATTCTTTCACCTCATTTTGCAAATCCCCAAACTCCCAGGATGCTTCTAAAGTTCAGCCAGATTCCCCATACTCATGCTCAGAATCTTCCAGACAACCAACGAGCCAGCCTGGAAGAGGGACACAAGAATAAAAGGCCCCATGACACTACAGGTCTGCATTTCCCTTGCAAACCCTGCTGCAGATGCTCTGCACAATGAGCCAGAGGGTGACAAAACAGAATCTGTTGAAATTTCAGCTGTCTTTTACTGCCCAGTCCTTTCCTCTGGGACTTCTCAGAATTAATCCCAAATGACTGACTGACTTACTTTGCTGTTAAGAATTTGTTAGCATTGCCAAAATAAACTAAAGCTGTAAGAGGATAATTGTTTTAATTTAGATTAGCCTGGCGTTTGGCGGTCTGTCTCTGGAATTATGTGGAGGTGGTCTCAGGAATTCACAATATTAAGCTATCCAAGTGGGCTTATTTTCCACGTCTCTTACCACTGCTTCAACCTTGGACTGCTTCATACCTTTATTCTGCCTTGCCTATGCCTATTACAGCACAATACTGCTGCCAAAAGGGCTGAAGCTTGAAAGCAGCTTCACACTCTGCAGTTGGGTGCCAAGCAACGATGCCGACCCAGCACCTCCGCTGTGCAAATTTTCTAATTACCACTAGCCAAGGAATTGGGAAATTCAACCACAGGTCTCCCATCCAGTGTCACATCATACAGTTACTTCAGCCATGGAGACATTTCTACTGTGGTTGCACCTAAACAATTCCAGCCAAGGCCTCTCTCCACTGCTCTCCTTTTCAACTCCCTGAATCTGACTTAGTGGAACCCCCCCACAGCAGAGTTCACTGCCTCAGGACAGCAGCAGAGGAGTGAACAGGGCAAACCAAGTAGAAGCACTTTACCAGAGGCAACTCCTGCATACAAAAGGAAGACAAGGGCTCTGCTTCCTCTCTGTGGTCAATGCACTGACTGTTGAACCCAGGCCTCGAAAGAAAGTGATTTCTCACTAGCTGAAGACAGGGCAAGGCTCATTAAATCCTAGAATTTTCATGCTTTTCTTTTCCATTAAGAAAATGTATTTTTCAAGGCCACTAACAATTCTATTCCTCAGCAGCTCAAAAGAATGGAGTAGGAGGACCTACACTGAAAATCCTTTTGCTGTTGTTTCCCATATTGTCAAAGGGGCTTCTAAAGTCCTCATCTGTGGGACTTTCATCCATTCTTACATCTAGATGCCTTCCTGTGTAGCACTGCACAGCATTGTCTCAGTCCTCAAGCTCTGGTTATGTGTGTAGAATTATGGCTTGATGCTCAGATAGGTAAATTCCAGTTCCTCTCACTTTCATGCAGTATTCTTCAAACTGTGAACATCTTGAAGCTAAAAGGGAGTAAGTATCCAACCCAAAAGGTAGGGCACCTGCCTACACAGATCTTCAGCTTTTACGTTTTGCTTCGGCTTTTGCTTCAGGCAAGTCCTTTGAGAAAATGCATAATATATCAAAGCGCTCATGGCCTTTACAGGTTTGTCTCGGTTTCAACTCCACTTTTATCACCTCTTCTCTCGTTTGTTCTTTCAGCTTTGTTTTTTACATAAACAACTAGACACTTGGATCAAAACAAAAGAAATCAGAAGAGAGGAGTTAGTCATCACCTGTAAAGGGTCAGGTCAAAACTACTCCAGGAAACAGGAACTTTCCCCCTTCAAATATTTTTTCTATAGACACTCTTCATTTTTGCATGCAAATTCTGTACTATGGACAGAAAAATTGGGAAATATCAGACACCAGAAGTTTCAAACAGATCCTGTACTTAATTTATTGTGGTTTTCTTAGTGAAACCATGAGCTTAAATAGAGCTTTTCCATTTAAATCACAGCATCTCCTTGGAAGTTACACATCTGCTACACAGACTTTTCATTTCTACTTTTGATTTCAAGTTTAGAAAAAGCTTAAAAATACTAATGTCCCAGCATACTTTACACAAGGGTGACCAAATCCACTGGAGACACTGTGTTACAGACAACGTTCAATAAAAAAATATTTGCACCCTCTAAGTAAGTTCAGAGAACTTATTTGCAGTAATTGACAGAATGGATGACTCCAGCCTGGATTCAGTCAGGGAAAAATCCCATAACTAGATTCACAAATGTGAGAAGTACCCAAAAACACAGGAAAGAATACTGCTAAAATTGAAAGCTGTGTGGATGCTGAAACCTCACAGGGACTCTGGGTGTGAAAAATTAAAATATTTTTTTAAATTATTCTAGTCCATGAAAAATTCTGCTCCATAAATTCTAGCTAAGCAAAACTCAGTGTGGTCTCTGAAAATTAAAACTAACATCACATAAATATTGCTAACATATACTCTGTTTCTACGGCACACTGGCAGCTTTAAGTATTCCTGAAAAATTTGTGTCTATTCAAAGGTTATTACACACTGGTAGTGAAGTCCTGAATTTATGGGGAATTTTTCTTTTATGAAGTTGAAGTGGTCTAATGTCAAGGGAACACATCCTTTCTCAGATTTTTTAACTTTACAGGTAAACACCAAGCTCAATTCATCTTCTTCATCTCTCTTGGGAATATTTCATTCCTCCTCATTAGTATTTTAATCACTCCTGGCAAAGGCTATGCTCTATGGAACCTCAAGGGCTTAAGAACACAAATTACAACATCCATTTAGTTGCTCATTTTTGAAATTAACTTGAGCTTTCTTCATGTGTTGAACTGGCCTTGGTTTCTCTACTGACAAAATTAAAGATAATGATTGGCATTTTGTCTGCAACTTTACCATGAATCCTAACTACATATTTTGCTATGTAAGTGCCAATATCTCTCAAAGCCATAAAAGAATCCAAACTCCCAATTCTGAATGCCCTCTTCAGCACACCACAACCCCATAGGAGAACCTACCTTCCTACATTTCCCAATCAAAATTTTATGAGACTATAGGTCCTCTTGGGTTTCACACTCTTTGTGGGAATACATTTGAGTTTTTCAAAAGTGAAAAATCACACTAAATAGACCAATGGGAAATGCACTGTTGGTTTGGGGTATATCTGGAATGTTATGATTAGCAAATTATTCAGAATTTCTATTCCATTTTCTTGGAGAGAGATACGATAAAATTAACTGCAGCAGAGAAAGCTCCTTGAAACAAAAACCAGTGTTTCAATACCTCTATCTCCATATAAGACTGTTTGCCAAAGCTAAAATTCTTAGGAATGATATTTAAATAATGGAGTATAATCTGAATAACTGTGACATGAGCTGAGCTGATGTAGACACTACAGGGCACACTGTGAAAAGGCAAAAGGACTCTGCAAAAATTATAGTGGAAATAATACAGCCAAAGTTCGTGAGCCTTACTTTCTCCTAAGTTTGGAATTAGGCTCACTAGCCCTACATACAATCCCAAAGTAGGCTAATTCAGAAGAACATTCATGAAATGTGGATGTAAACTAGAACCATTCCTGGAGTTCAAGGGGATAAAAGCCTCTGAGCCAAGTGGCTTTACAATAACTGAAGGCTTTAAGGCAAACCGAGGGAGAGTTATTGCCGTTGACACAGCATTGCTTCCAGTTGGATTTTCCTTCCAGACTCAGCAGGCAAACATTGGGAAAGGGGGGTTATTTTGAAGCTCCCCGCTGTCGGTGCGTTCCGCGCTGCCCGGGCTCAGAGCGGCCCCTGCGGGCAGCGCGGCCGCACCGCACCCGCCCCGCGGAGCGCCGGCCCCGGACCGGGACAAGGCTTCCCCGAGCCCAAAGACACTCGCTCCGCCCTCCCAGCACGGCTCCAAAACAACTCCTGCACCAAAGGCAGCACAGAAAACTGCTGCTTCCCTCTGCGTCCTCGATTGTAAGAGACTGCCAAGCAGGAGGCTTGAAGGATTTTGTTCTCTTTATGCCCGTAATTTTGGGGTAGTACCAAGCTATTAAAAAAGATAAAGGGTGTTTAAACATCAAAAGGAAAGCATGTTTCGTTGGGAATAAGTGTGAAAATTCTTTTACAGAAGCATTTCTGTAAAGAGAGGGAGAACTGTTGTATCATGTCCCACACCTCTCATACCCACTGCCATATATACACTCCGTATTCCTTTAGGGGAAGCTTTTTCCCTGAGTTTGTCTGTCTCTCCCTCCTCATGACCCTCAGGCTCGACATTTTAGTCACCATCCCTTAAAGCCAAAGGAGGAAAGTCTTCCAAAGCCGCACTGCCTTCAGCCAGGACAGGGCAGGAAACGATTGAGCCAGGTTCAAGGAATTTCCTCATTGAAGGAGGTAAGTCCCCCACAGCAATTCCTGCCAGTCTGAAGAGCAAATATTGTCTTTAGAGCAGCACAATGTGCTGCCAGTAGACCTCTGGCCACATCTCAGCGCTATCTCAACCACGCACTATGGGTATTCCAACCTATTATCTATATTTTTTCCAGACTTGTTAAAGTCTTTGTTCTTTAAACTGATACCACCTGAACGTAATTTTAACAGGTCACCTTAGTGCAGTTCTCTGGTATAATTCAACACCTGAAATGGTTTATTTAACTCTAAAATTTTCTTTAAAAAGTAATTTTTTTGAGCTCTTGGCATGTGACAAGTACATCAACTTCCCCGCTCAGAGAATGGGAAATTAGGCAGGCCTTGCCTCTATGGATAAAACGTATGGCACAACTATGGCGTCACAGTGAAAATATAGCCTGAAATATCTTGGTGTGCTTGAGAACACAGGAGATGAGTGAGAAACCTTGCTAATTAGGAGTGATGACTGCTGCACACTAATACCCCTAACACACAGCTTTGGGAGAGTGAACAAGGAGGATGGGCAGTGCCACCCAGTCTCACATTAACAGTGCAAATACAGAGCTACCAGCCAGTAACTCCACAGGATTAACCCAAATGTGAGAATGGCCACAGCAAAAGAGCAAGGGAAATGGTAAATGAGTAGGTAAGTAGCCACATGGTTCATCTTCACAGAGATTATGGCTCTGTTTCACCCTTGGGAAGCCAGCACTGGCCTCACCTCTGCTGTGCCATACCACCTGAACATCACTCAGCACTCACTGTTGGAGAGGCAGCAACACAAAGCTACACTCTGAGTCCAAAAATTATTCTTCTTAACCAGACAGCTGTTACAGCTGCTACTGCTCTTAGGCAGATACCAAAACTTCAGGCATCATGGAAATATTAATGATGTATTGACAGTACAAAATAAATATGCAAGCAGCTCAAAACTCTGAGATGAACTACCTTGTCATTAGAGAAGCAAAGCAGAGGTTTTCCTTCTGCTATTATTTACAGGGGGGAAGGGGAGGGATCACCAGAAGAGGAATAATCATAAGCAAGGTAACAGATAAATTATTACTAAAGACAGAACTACTGAACTACTGAATTCCATTCCAGCACCTGGGCATGTTTCACACAACTATGGAGAGTTATCAGTATATAAAATCAATTCAAAACATAGACCATGCTCCTGGCAGGCTCTTTACTGCAGCAGATGCCAATAAACAGAAATTTAACTGTACCTCGATGGCATTTCATTATCTGGAGCTGAAGAACACTACTAAATACTTCACATTTATACAGATTAATCTATTCTCACTTACTGTCTATTATCCATCACAATCTAATCTACGTTGGCAAGACCTCTTCATTTCCCTGATGGGATGGGTGTGTACCACTAACATGAACAGGTTTTATCTGTATCATAGTACTGATGGCTATTCATAAACACACTTGCAGTTTATCAAAACATGAGGAGGAGGAGGAGTAGTACTAGTAGCAAAAAACATTGACCGGGAGATAAACACAACAGCTTTGTATTGTGGATAAAGAAGGAATGTTCTTTTCTTCCTATTTGCAAGGCACTTTAAAATAGCTCAGCATTCATGCTGTTTGGGGAAGGGAGGGTTAAAGTGAAGGCCCCTCCTCCCCCCTCAGAGTGTTTTAGAATAATAGATACTCTTTTCAACATAAACATGGTACCTAAAATTCTGATTTTGCATGTGCTCAGTAGTGCTTTTGTAGCTTTTACTTTTGAAGGAGCATTGTGATAATTTAGCCTCTTCTCCTTAAACGTCCCCTCAGATTTCAACCACTGATTACTACATTGATCCCCGTCACTTTTACCCTTGATTTAAGGGCTATAAACAACGGAAAATTTACCACATTCAATGACTGTCTCCTTAAGTAGTTCCGTTTCCACAATGCCATGAATGACAGCTTATTTTTCATCCAACATGAAGGATATGAGGAAACCACAGGACATGACTGGGTTCCAAATCATGCTGTTTACCAACTATGTGCAAACATACAAACCCTGGTATCCAAGTGTCTCTCCAAAGCCCTGTATCAGACCTCCAGAGCCCAGGAATGGCACTGTTTATACATATGCACAAGAATTTCATATCCAGTATAGAATATGCTTTCAACGAATTTGTCCATAACACTCTTTACTCTTCAAGATTATTGACTGCAGATGTGTTTTTGAAAACATGCTTCAGGTTTGTTCATTGATGGAAACTTTGTTTTATAATATTCACTAACTCAGGCTAACTCTAGTGCCCTAAGCAGAAGCTAGAACTACTTGGTCCTAGAAGCAAAGTATTTAAGAAGGTTAAATTCCCATTTTCAGAAGTTAAATTAGAATAAATTAAGTAACACAGCTATTAATTTTTTTTTTTTTTAAGTGTATCCATGATATTACTGTGTCCATCTTTTCAGGACACGTTTGTGGTCTGGACTTGTTAAGTTCCAGTAAGACTCAGAGCCAATTAAAGGACTCCTCATTAGAGGAAGAAGGAAAAAGCTCTTGTTTTCATCAACTTGCAGTGTTGCATGTGATCCACAGACAGTGAAATGCAGAACTTTAAAACAGACAGACTATGAATTACTCCATAGTAACACACGTTCATTTTACCAGTTACATCATTTGCCCACAGCAAAAACTACTTCTAACCTGTCCAAGGCTTCTGACACAAAGCAATGCAATAAACTTACATATAAGTTGATTTACACTTCCTTTTTCTTAGAATTATTTGTGAAGGCAGCAGCATTTTTTTTCCCAAGTTTCTGTACCACATTTACTCTAAAAAACAACAAAAACCGTTTTCATTAAGCACATTATAGCCAAGCAACAGAGACAGACAAGGAATTTCCTGAAGAGCTAAGCAAAAATACAAATACAGCCTATTGGCACAGGCTTTCTCAGTCTAAATATTTTCAGTCAAAGCAGTGCTGTATGCAATTAAAAGTAAAATCAGAATAAATCTAAATATTTTTATGTCAGGCAACTTCCATTCTAAATTTTAAAAAAATATTTTAAAATTATATGTTCTTAAAAGTCAACTTAATGGTAACAGGAAACCATGAAGAAAAAGTCACTGGAATTCAGAAAATGGGATTATTATTCTCAGGATACACATTTTTTGCAATTAAAACTCTTCTATCTCTTTATCAAGAGGTTGTTCAAGAGTTTTAAGTAATAATAACAACACTTTCTACATCAAGATATGCTATACACATGAACTAATTAACCTATGGGACACTTCTGTAAGCTGAGGAGTTTGTTGTGGAGCTGGGGAGTCAGCTGCCATAGGAAGAGGCACCAGATCCAGAACGTCACCTTCTCTGAAGAACTGCAGAGCAACCACAGGCATCTGCTAATCCCTCCCCCTTGGAAGATTTGTATGGCCAACAACAGGCAGGGCAGAGTAAAAGAAAGCATGACTGTACTCATAATTACGGAGCTTCTTCATTTTGGTGTAATTATGGACTGCTAGTGGTACACTCCTAGTGCCAGCCCAAAAGCCAGCAGCACCAAAGAATCTCACTGGGGTCCTGACTGCCTTTGTAGGAGGTGTAGGAATAACAGAATACAGCCTCCCTTTCAGAAGGACAAGATCAGAGTACCCAGTGTACGGCATTACTGACAGAAATTACACAATTATTTATGGGACTTCTATCTAGAAAACATGATAAGAACTTCTGCACCTGTGGCAGTATGTTTTACCCTATTACATAAGGCATTCCCAAATGGGTAAGCCAATCAACCCAGAGTGCAACTGTGCGGCCCAAAACAGCAATTAGCTTTTTCTGGATTTCAGTAAGACTTCAGCACTTGCTGTACCAAAGCTCTGCCCAGTGGCATTTGATTAGACCATGTCACAGGACATCAGTAATCCTTTACATTGCTTTAATGAAGCACAACAGGCTTCATGCACAACTGTGCATGCTAAAATCCCCAGCCTTTTATCTCAAAGTTCTTTAAACATGTTTATTCTCCCCTCAGGTACTTTTAAACTCAGCCACAAACTTTGTGCTCAACCATGCTATGACATAGTCTGTTTGTTTTAAGCTATCTAAGGATATTCAGAGGCCTTGACATCCAATTCAGTTTACTTGTGCAAAGACAGAACATTTACTTTGGGACAGAGAACAGGAAGATAAAATCTCAAAAAACGCAAAGAGTTCTCCAATGTTTCCATTCTTCCACCATTAAACTACTTTCTTCCATGACATTATCTCCATGGGAGATGTGCCCTAGCTCTGTGTTAAAGCAAGCAACTTTGCTTTCATGGGTAGGCATTTCAGTTTCAGCCAGAGAGAAATGTACCTAAACCAGCTTGAGAACAAATCCAACCTCACCAAATAAACCGTAAGCAGATTTAAGAACACTGCAACTCCAGCCTTCTTCTAGTGCATGCAAAGCTAAACAATCACATCACTTAATGTAATTCAGGTAGCACTACTGTTACTGTACAAGTCCCTTACAGAGATCCTCTTGAGAAAAAAGGAGGAGAGAAAGAGAAAGCTCTGCATGACAGATAAAGTTCTCTTGCCTGAAAAAACTACGCAAAAGCTCTCCAGTGACGTGGAAAAGAGCAGTACAAAAGCATAAGCAGAATATAAAACTGGAGACTCTGCCTTTCATTCTGAAAATAGTCAAGGGGTATTTCTGCATTAGGATGGAGTCACAAACCAGTCCTGTTACAATCTACCCTTTTCACTTGCTTCCTGCTTGGTTCCTAAACTGGCCCCTAAGAGATGCAAAGGAAACTTGCTGAAATGACTACTCAGGAAAATCAGTTATATTTGCAGACATTTGTAAAAACAGTTACAGATACATCTTCAAACTTTCAAGACTTTAAGCCTGATATCTTGGGAAACTAAAAGTGGTGACTGGGAGAGTTGGTAGAATTACTGAGGAAGACTTCAGTCAAGGACAGTGCTGGTCTGGCATTAAGGTAAGGAAGTCCTTTGACATAAGAGACAGCAGCTCTGAAACACAACTGCCAGCAAAGCATTAACACCTCCAGCAGCCAACTTTAATGCATTAATGGTTACACTAACCCCTGCCAACCTCTGAGCAGCCTTCTAAGGTATACCTCAGGGTAAGGTAAGTGGATAAAAATGCTATCAAGGAAGATACAACTAGAAAGCATTCTTATGGAAAAACGTAAATGCCTTCTACTAAAGAGTGATAAGCGCTCAGAAATAAATCCTGTGCCCTACCATCTCTGTTGAGAGTGAAGCTATAAAATCTGGGGCAAGGCATAAAACAACGAAGAGGCAAAATGAGCTTATTAGCACCCTTTCATGGGTTTTGGCTTCCTCCCTTCTCTCTTATTTTCAAAACTTGAACATACATAAAAACATAGTGAAAATCAGTTTTCTAAGGCACTCTTGCTGGATGGCCACAACTGGCAACCCAGCAAGCACAGAGAGAAGTTTCAGAGATTTTATTCCGTATCTCATGGCCTAAACTGTGTTTTAGTTTGCTTGTAGGATTTACTACTGCAGTGGAAAACAGTTTTTAAAGAAAAGGCAAACACTGCTATTTACATGGAAAACACATCTCTGCCTACTGAAGCACAAGCTCTTAAGAAAAGTGTTTATTGAAATTTAAATACAATAAAAGCAGTGGTTCAGTAGATTTCAGATATTCATGGCAGTACATTTTCTTTCAGAGGTTCTTGGTTTTGCTTTATCATTCCTGACATTTCATACAGCACGTTATAAGCTTTTGCAGGGGAACAGCACTTTTATCAGAGCAGCAAATTGCACAGGTGGAAGAGGTTGATGCTAAACATTATTAAAAGAACTTCCTTTCCAAAACAAGAAATGAATGCAAAAGCATAAAATCATGTGGGAGCACAAATTCTTTAGAAAAACATCAGAAATAAATATGGGATATTCTGGTTTTTAATAAGAAAGTCACCTGTGCATCTGCCTGTTAACTCTGCTTACTATACATGTCTTCAATGGTCAGATGAAACACTGCACTGTGATTTAACAAGACAGTACATGTAGTTTAGAAAACTTCCCAGATTTCTGTCATTTATATGTCAAAAGACTCCAACTGACATGACTACAGCACAATTTTCCAAGACCGTTTCCAAGGAGTTCTAAGGCCCCATAATAAAATCAAAATCAGATTTTATTTAAAATACAGACATTAATATTCACTTTTGTAACAACACTGAGATTACCACTACTTCTAAATCCTGATAATGGCAGTTTCTGGAAATGATTTGTTGCTCTGCCTCTCCAGCCCATTTGGTGACTGCTTTGATATATAAATTGTTTGCAGAACTATACATACTGAAATTCTTCAGAGAAAATGCCATCCTTCTTGTTTAAGTTCATAACTGTCACAGGCATCTCCCAAATATCAATACATTTTCAACTATTTACATTGGGGTAAATCTCCACAAGGTTTTTTTTTAGTTTGTGTTTGTGGAGATTTTTCTATTTCTTTTTCTGTTGGTTTCTCCCCATCTATTGTAACTTTTCAGTTTCCACAACAGTGGTGCACTGTGTTTATTTCTAAGTTCTTTCATGGGCTATATGAACTATTTTACTGGCACACATCCTTTTGAATTACTGTCCTCTGTTAAATTAACACATTTTATGTTCACTTTCTGCCAAAATGCCTAGGGTATACAAACCTTCTTCACTCTACATGTTTTGTTTGCAGACAGCAATGAAGCTAGCAGTTTCCTTAAAATTTCAAGTTAATAAATCTCTGAGTAATTAACTGACAAAATGTCTACACTATACAGTTGGACTACCAAGGCGAGGACTGGCACTGCACTATTTAGCTTTCCAAAAATCCCAGATCCTTAGTCTTGGAAAGCCTTGTGTTTACCTAATGCCTCTTGATAAAGCAGCCTGATCCTCTTCCTGCTGAAATCAGTGATGGACTTGCCAGTGACCTCAATAAGAACAAGGTTCCAACACCACTACCCCAAGGCTTTATTATTTCCAATTGTCTCGGTACACATCACAGGCATTAAGAAATGTGTCTCCACCTCAAAAGTAAATCCTTTGGGTGTGCAGCAGTAGATAAAGCCACTTTGCACTGAGATAGCACTTTCTGTTTCAATACATTTTACAACTGATTATGCCTTTCAATCCCTTCAGTAAGATAACCACTTCATATTACAGACTGGAAAACCAGCACGGAGTTGCTGTCGTTTGCCCAGTGAAGCGTGGGTGAAATTCCAACACCCAGCCCCTTCGGGTCCATGCCCCTTTGCTGCTGGGAAGGAAGCTCACAAGTCTCTGTAACTAATCACCATTTCTCTTTATGAGAACTGAGCTACAGCTCCATAATCCTTTGTTAACATCCACATCTGTGATCTGATTCCACAGAAGAAAAAGAGGTTATTTTTACTGTTTAAGGGCCCAATCTCAGTTTGTTGAGCCTGTCTCACATATCAGTGTCCAAAAGCTTCTCCAAGCCAGCTGGGTAGACCTTAGGCAGTGTTTCTAACCCCACAGCACATTTCCAGACTCAAACCTTCTTTGAAATATGGAATGAAAAGCTTGGGCAAAGCACCTGCAATCAGCATCTGAAATGTCCCTGTTACACGCACACACTTCCTCAGAGCTTCCTCTGCCTTTTGGCTGGCCACAGACTTTGGCTACAGTCAGCAGAAAAAGCAGAATGTTTATTCTTCAGGCACAACTAGCAGCACATCTCTGAAAACTGCCAAGTTATAGTATTCGCTCCTTTTTTTTTTGCAAGACTCATTGTTTCCATCCTTCCTGCCCTTTTTCTCTAGAAAAAGATTTCTTTTAACCTGTACTCCAAAGCTCATAATAGATCTCTGCTTTGGGCTTCATAGCAAATTTCTAGGCTGGTCTCTATGTCAGATCAACCTTATTTTATGAGTACCTGTGCAGAAGAGACACTGCTGTGGTCTTCAAGGGTCCTGACTGCTAAACAGCAGGAATACTTAGTCTTGCTTTAAATTACCCAGTATCCTCACCTTCAACATTTGAAAATGCAGTGTAGCTCAGGGCAGATTATATTAGCATTAACTGAGCTCACACACCTGAATTTTCCTGCTCTCTTTAACAGTCTTGCAGCCACACCTGTCATATTAATAGCATTGGGATGGCTTCAGTGTTAGCACTTAAAAAAGCAGAAACAGATTTGAGTAAAACACATACCTGTTACCACTACAGAAGGAATAGGTAGGAGAAATCTTCCTCCAGCTGCTAAATAAAAAAGGCTTATGGCATGCCTTCCACTCCCCCCTTAATTCTAGTTACCAAGTTCTTACTCTCATCAGATACTCAGCTGAGTCACAGTTAGTGGGTTGGTTGGAAATGCCTCATTTACTCTTGCTTGTTCACTCTCAACTCCTCTTTATTTCTTGAAATTATATAAAAAAAGAATTGACCCACCTGCATACTTACTCTCCTACTATTGTGGTGTACTTAAAACTTTAAATAATATGACAAAAATATGACTTAAGTATCTTTCTGACATATGGATGGAGTTCTGGAGGGCACATTTTTGTGGTAAGAAGAGTTTGTTTTCCTTAGCTGGAAACACACGAGTTATACATTAGCGTAAGGCAGATTATATTTACAACTGAATGTGCCCTGTTAAGATTCTCATACCCCCAGATGCACAGCAGAGCCAGGGCTGCATCTGCCAAAGCAGTCAGGAGACACTAATGAAGCACACAGAACTCTGCTGCTGTCCGGAGGAAAGCTGAGAGTAAACCAACAGACACAGTCACATGGGCTTGTTATATAATTTTGGTCTTTACTAAAATAGCCAAAATGCCTGGCTGTACTGAGAGAATATCTGTGAAGGAGCTTGTGTTTACAATGGCGCTCCCAACCTGGGAACTGCTGACTGTAAGACACCCATTAAAACACCCTGGTTTTGGAGTTGATTTAAAAAAACAGTGAAGAGGCCATAAACCTCATCTGGTGATTAGGAAAGGGACGGGGCAGACTCTTAATTTCTTAAGCAGGGCAAATTTTTCTTCCCAAAGCTCCTATCTGCATTTCTCCCCAGCTGTGCCTGTTGCCCAGTCCTGCTCCTGTTTGCATCACAGTTGCCAGAGCACACAGCCAGTGCTGTGCTCAAGGACAGCTCTGCCCTTGTGCTGGTGCAGCCCCTGCAGGCATCACTGGAGGAGGGGTGGAGGTGAATTGTGAAGGTTGCTACAGGCAAGATAATATCAAAATAAATAAGCTATCAGTAGCCCTGATTTCTAACAGCTTCTTCGTACTGCAGGCCTGAGGTAATCAACAACCAGGCAAGTGGCCAGGCAAGACTGAGTCTCTGCAACCAAAGACAGCTGAAGTTGTTGAAAGACAATATAAAGGTGTTTTTGTCTCAGGTATCTGAGACAGCCCCAGAACTCCACTGAGATTGCAGAAGGAACCTCAAGAGTCATGGACTTGTCTTATTATTTGAAGATGTCACAGTAGTTGATGCTCTTAAACTCAGTTGGATGCTGTATTAACACACTGAGCAAATGCCTCAGTGCGTTACTAGAGACTTTCGGCATTTATTTATTTTTCATATTAAGATACAGAGTGACAGCATTCTTCAGAGGCCATACTACCCTGTAAATTATTAAGAATTTGTTCTAATACTGACAGCTTAAAAATTGCATGGGCTGGGTCATGGAGCTTTAGAGCTGAAAGAAATCCAGTTCCTTCAAACACAGGAGCTGGAATGAACTCAGATAACATCAAGAGAGACATAAAATTTAGTACACTGAACCAGTTGTTCTTTTTTCTTACTCCTTATTCCATGTAAGACTCCTGAAATCATTCTTATTATACAATCTGAAACAGAAACTATTTAAAAGAGATAGTGGATATGAAAGTGAAGAAATATAAATATTGGAAATGTAATAGCATGTTAATAAACTACAAAACTGTCAACGCAAATAGAGAAATCACAGTTCTTACGGCAGCTCTCCATAGTGATATTATCACCACAAAAAGGCTTGTATTTAAATGAAATAACATTGTATTTAAAGGGGAGGTTCAAGACAATAGATACTTCAATTCAAGAGAAAGATTAAAGTTAAGAAACGGAAGGTTCTGGTTACCAAAGAAAGTTTCATTATGAGGAAAAAATAAACATACAGAATGTTTAGGCTATGGGAAATTCTCCTGAATGCTGTGTTCAAAATCACTTTTTTATTCTGTGCTTGACATTTGTCTGAATTTAATACCTGTATGTGTACCATGAAGAAAATACTGG